>NW_027142455.1:202500-446164 GCF_026170545.1 Melanerpes formicivorus
TGATTGAGGAAGATGGCAGAGAGGATCGGGCCCACTGCTGACCCCCGGGGGTGACCCTGCGGTTTGCTGGCCTCAGTGCCACTGAGCAGCCCTCTCAGGGCCTGGCTGTTCAGCCCATTTCAGTCATGCTCACTCTGGGCTCCTCCACCCCATTCCTCTTGGAGTGACTTGAGCTGCACACTGAAACAGAAGAGATCAGAAGAGGAGCACAGGCAAGTGTAGTGCTTCCAAAAGCCCCAGACCTACACCTCCCATCTTGGCTATTTCCACCAGCTGCCCCAAAACCCACAGAGGAGAAAGCACCCCGAAAATTACACCTGCAAGGCCAACAAAGGGGTTTGAATTCTGCCTTTGGTCTTTCTGCCTCTTGGCTCCAACAAGTTCTGACTTTACAAGAGCTGAACATGGATTAAAGCTCCTCCTCAAAGGACCTCTATGCAGGTCAGTCAGCCAAGTAGAACTGTCTAAGTTTCTGGAAGGTCTCTGGAAGGTCTCTGGAAGTTCTCCCAGGTCGATGGGGCACTGGGACTCTGCTGCTGCCTGTGCCAGCCCTGGCTGGGGTGGCTGCTTCACGCCAGCAGAGTCGCTCTCTTCCATGTCTTCTGTGAAGCTCAACACCATGTCCTGCCCACAGAGACATGCAAAGTCTGTCAGCTTGTCTGGCTGCCTTGGGGCATCTCAGGCTTCCTCTCAGCCCACCACAGGATGCTTGATGAGGAGCAAAATCAGTGGAGGCATGGCCTCACAAAGCTGGCCTCCTCCCAGCTGCCCAGGCAAGTGGGGCAGCAGTTCTCCAGCTCCATGACCATGCTCCCCAGGGCATCAAGCATCCAGGGGTCTCTGGATGGTCTCTCTGAGCTCCTGCTGGTCAGAGGCAGCACTGGGAGGGGAGGGACAGGGTGGGCTACAGGTGATGATTCCTGCACTCCTCCTCATCCTCTCCAGCACTGCACTGCCATCATCCAGGGCCCCATCTGCCTCCATCCTGTGGCAATGCCAGCGACAAACAGTGTGAGCAATCTGGCAGTGCAGGCCTAGAGCCTGACATGGTGCTAGGCCATGCTCAGCATAAATGCAGAGCCAGCTAGCAGTGGAGCAAAACAGTGCTGTGCCTGCAGCATGGAACTAAAACAAGGCACTGGTAGCTATAAACATGGACAGTTATCTTGGGACAACAGGACATGCACCTGCATCAACAACCTCGTTGTGTCATTAGTAGTTGGACCAATAATCTGTAATGGTGCAATGTGTGGTCACTCAGAGGGAACCAATGGAGCTGTGCCAACAGAGCACTCCCAGTTTATATAAGCTGTAGCAGTTCCCTTGCTACGCACTTCTGCCTTTCCTGTCTCTTCTCCTTCTATGCTTTACTTTACTGTGCTATACTCACACTGCAGGCCTGCACCATCGGCCTGCAACACTGGAACAATAGAGGAACAATACTCGATCATATTGGTCAGCTGTATTGATTCCAATCTCCATCACCCATAGCACCTGACCCCTCAACCAGGTCTCCCAGGACCCTGAAGTCATTTTTGATAGCCCTGGGAGTTCTGGTTGCAACATCATCATTCCCTAACTGCATAACTAGTAAAGGATAGTAGTCAGAGGGCTGCACCAGGCTAGGCAGCCTTCTGGTAACATCTCCAACTTGGGCTCCTGGCAGACAACAGAGTTCCCTATGAGATGGGTCTAGCCAACATATGGGGCCCTCCGTTCCCCTCAGAAGGGAATCACCAATAACAATTACCCTCCTCTTTTTCTTGAGGGAGCAGGTCCTGATGCCAGGGGAAGGCTGTTTAACCTTAGGCTGCTTTGCCTTAGGTTGTTTAACCTTAGGCTGTTTAACCTCAGGCTGTTTAACCTCAGGGAGAACACCAGATGGTGTGTCCTCTGGCATCAGAATCACCTCACCTTTTTATAGAGCTTTTCTCTCTCTGCTTTGTTTTTCCTCTCCCCCTGTTCTTTTGTCTCTTTTGGAATGTACAGTCTATGAGGTAAAATTAAGCTGACATTAAAACCTGTCTGCGGTGCAGCCACAGGCACCGAGGCTCCAATGGCAAATACGCTATGAAGTGACTATCAAAAATAGGAGCGCCTTTGAATTTTGCTATGAAAAAAAGCCTCAGTCTCTGCAGGGGGACTGCAGTAACAAATCCTAACCCTTGGAGGCGCTCAGCCGCCGAGGGCGCTCGGGGCTGCTGCGCGGTGCCTCGTTTGCACTGCCGAACGCGGGTCTAGAAAACATCGGGCCCGGCGGTGTTCTGCGGGGAGGGCTCAGCCTCTACGTACAAAGGACAAATTCCAAAGGAAATGTAAGCAGTCAGTCGGGATTACAGACAGATGGCTCTTGACGGCTGGAGGCCAAGCTCTCGGCCATCGTGTTTTGGTTTTCCCCCCCTCCCCCCTCCCCTTTTTAACAAAAGAATCAAACCCCAGACAGAACTCAGCAACATTATTCTACAGCACAGCTCATCGGACGTATCAACAGTTACAATACATGCCCGTTCTGAGAGCAGAGAAAGTCTGCAGAGATCTTCAAAGCACAAGACAGAGGTTCCTTAATTTTTTGTTTGTTTTAATTACCATCATTATCCTTAAGACTGACAGAAGTGTTGAATACCATTAAAAAACGCTAAACTGAAGACACCTAGAGGTCGTTAATGATTCACCACCTAGTAACTCAAATAAATTTAAGAGAGCCAATTACAAGGAGTATTAACAAATAACAGAAGTGTGATGAGACAAGGAGGAGCTGTTGTGTTGTAAAGGTAGCTTCACTACAAGCCCTGCGTCACTGGCAACCATTGACATCCAGCAAGATGTCCAGTGGGGGTACCGAAGGACTGGGCTGAATTTCACCCAAGAACTCACAAATGCAAGCTCACACAACGTCGATGAGTTATGCCACTGCAAAGTGCTCTAATGCAAGGTTCACTACATGCAGCCAACAGTTTGCTACGGTAGGCAAAGAAACATTAACATTAACCATCAGGAGCCCGAGAGAGAGGCAAATCAAAAGCAGCTTCGCCTTCTGAGTTGGTGCCCCAAAGAAAAGAGAGAGAGAGAGAAAGGGAAAAGAAACCAAGGCAGGCAGTGCTTGATTGGGGTGGATGTGGTGAGTGACTGCTAGGCAAACAGCAAAGATTCCAATCCTTAATTTCATCTCCAAGAACATCAACCAGCCAAAAGCAGAGGGCACAGACATCTGTAGAAACTGCCTCCCATCAGACATGGACCTCAGAAACTCCTCTATGCTATTGGGAAAAACAAGTTTTGAGATGTTCTCTCACCCTCTCCCTTATCTGTAAGACATAGAAGAGGCATTTCTGTAAGGAAGCTTCAGATCCTGGGGGCAAGGGGAACTCACTTGTGCCACTGTCTTGTAGTCTTTCACAAACATCTCCTTGCCGTGAAGAACTCCACATTTATCAGGCAAGAAGCTTCCCTCACGCAAACTCTTCCATCCCGTTGATGATGTGATGCCTGAGAAAAGCCCCTTGGGTGTTTTTCAGCGTAAATCCTGCTTCCCAAATAGCTAAGACAAATGAGGAGGTAGAAATACAGTGCTAGATTGCTTTCACAGCCTCAGATTAACATGGTGTACAGCACAAGTGTGTTAGTGTCAGTTTTCAATGCCAGCTACACCTTCGGCCCTGTCATGGTAGCAACCCCTGGAAAGTGTGGGCCAGGAAATGGTTTTCACACCTGTGCCACTGGTCAAAGCCTTTTCACTGGACACTGCTTGCCTGCCCCATCTAGAGTTTGTACTGCAAGAAGGCATAGGAAAGCAAAGATCCTATCTGTGTGGCTTGCTCTGTACTAACAAGTGTCAGCCTCTACCTACCAGTAAAGCATTCTCAAAGTGGCTGGAAAGGTTTGCATCAGTCCCAGTGGAGGTGCTAAATGCCTGGCTTTGTAAAAGCAAGAGAGCAGGATTTCTTTCAGAGTGTGAGAAAGGAAAATGCAATGGGCAGCATTCTAAAGGGAATCTCTTTCTCTTCACTTTATTACAAAGTACTGAATGATAACAGCAATCAGAATGGAAGAGATAGCAAAAAGTGCCAGGATGACAGCGGCACACACTTGGTCGCTCTGTGACCATTGTGTCCTTGTGGTCTGCACAGTGTCCCTGTGGGTGCTAGCCGGCGGTTCAGTCCTCCGAGAGATGAATAGCACTGGGGAGCTGTAGGGCCCCTACCAGGTCCTAATGCCATGGCTAGGACAGCCATGAGGAGCTCTCTCTGTGAGTCTTCATTTCATCACACCCTGAGACACAGATAGTATCAGTCAGGGTTGGAAGGGACCACAAGGATCATCTAGTTCCACCCCCCCTGCCATGGGCAGGGACACCCCACACTAGATCAGCCTGGCCAGAGCCTCATCCAGCCTGGGCTCAAACACCTCCAGGGACAGGGCCTCAACCACCTCCCTGGACAACCCATTCCAGGGCTTCACCACTCTCATGGGGAAGAACTTCCTCCTCCCCTCCAGCCTGAATCTCCCCACATCCAGCTTCATTCCATTCCCCCTAGTCCTATCACTCCCTGAGATCCTGAGCAGTCCCTCCCCAGCCTTCTTGTAGGTCCCCTTCAGATACTGGAAGGCCACAATGAGTTCACCTGGGAGCCTTCTCTTCTCCAGACTGAATAGCCCCAACTCCTGTTCAGTCTGGAGAAGACTCCCAGGTGACCTAATTGTGGCCTTCCAGATGGCTGTTTGTGCCTCAGAACAACCCTGCCCACCCCTTACATACTTAGAATAGAATAAACCAGGTTGGAAAAGACCTCAGAGATCATCAAGTCCAACCTGTCACCCAACACCTCATGACTAACTAAACCAAGTGCCACGTCCAGTCCCCTCTTGAACACCTCCAGGGATGGGGACTCCACCACCTCCCTGGGCAGCACATTCCAATGGCCAATCTCTCTTGCTGGGAAGAACTTTCTCCTCACCTCCAGCCTAAACCTCCCCTGGTGCAGCTTGGGACTGTGTCCTCTTGTTCTGGTGCTGCTTGCCTGGGAGAAGGGACCAACCCCCATGTCGAGGGTTAGAGAGAAAGGCCCAGCCTTCTCCCCCCACAAAGAGAGAAAAAAACAAAACCCACAGCTAGCCAGCCAGAGAAGCGAAAAGGGAAATGCTATATCTACAAGCAGTTTTTAGGGAGTGCAGGATATATACACAATTTACAGTATTTACAATATATACACAGAAATATACAGCAAAGTAAAAAGAAATATGGTAACACAGGAATGAAATTCCTTCCTCTGCTGAGGAGGGTTCCCCCCCTGCACTCCCTTCTCTCCCCTTTTGTCCCAAACAGGGTTAGAAAGAGAGAAAAAGAGCAATTGTTAATAAAAGCAGTTGTAAATTAAAGAATAAAACCTTTATTAGGATAAACCAAACCAGGTTGGAAGAGACCTTCAAGATCATCGTGTCCAACCCATCAACCAATCCAACCCACCCAAACAGCTAACCCATGGCACCAAGCACCCCATCAAGTCTCCTCCTGAACACCTCCAATGATGGCGACTCCACCACCTCCCCAGGCAGCCCATTCCAATGGGCAATCACTCTTTCTGTATAGAACTTCTTCCTAACATCCAACCTGAACCTCCCCTGGCGCAGCCTGAGACTGTGTCCTCTTGTTCTGGTACTGGGTGCCTGGGAGAAGAGACCATCATCCACCTGTCTACAACCTCCCTTCAGGTAGTTGTAGAGAGTGATAAGGTCACCCCTGAGTCTCCTCTTCTCCAGGCTGAGCAACCCCAGCTCCCTCAGCCTCTCCTCACAGGGCTGTGCTCCAAGCCCCTCACCAACTTTGTTGCTCTTCTCTGGACTCGTTCCAGCAAGTCAACCTCCTTCCTAAACTGAGGGGCCCAGAACTGGACACAGGACTCGAGGTGTGGCCTAACCAGTGCAGTATACAGGGGCAGAATGACCTCCCTGCTCCTGCTGGCCACACTGGTCCTGATGCAGGCCAGGATGCCATTGGCCCTCTTGGCTGCCTGGGCACACTGCAGGCTCATGTTCAGCCTACCATCGACCAGTACCCCCAGGTCCCTCTCTGCCTGGCTGCTCTCAGCCACTCTGACCCCAGCCTGTAGCACTGCATGGGGTTGTTGTGGCCAATGTGCAGAACCTGGCACTTGGATGTGTTCAGTCTCCTGCCCTTGGCCTCTGCCCATCTGCCCAGCCTGTCCAGGTCCCTCTGCAGAGCCTCTCTACCCTCCAGCAGATCAACTCTTGCCCCCAGCTTGGTGTCATCAGCAAATTTACTGATGACTGACTCAATGCCCTCATCCAGATCATCAATGAAGATGTTAAAGAGCACAGGGCCCAGCACTGCTCCCTGGGGCACACCACTACTGACTGGCCGCCAGCTGGCTGTGGCACCATTCACCACCACTCTCTGGGCTCAGCCTCCAGCCAGTTCCTAACCCAGCTCAGAGAGCTGCTGTCCAAGCCATGGGCTGACAGCTTGGCCAGCAGTTTGCTGTGGGGGACAGTGTCAAAGGCCTTGCTGAAGTCCAGGTAAACTACATCCACAGCCTGCCCCACATCCACCAGGCAGTCACCTGATCATAGAAGGAGATCAGGTTGGTCAGGCAGGACCTCCCCTTCCTAAATCCATGTTGGCTGAGCCTGATCCCTTGGCCATCCTCTCTCCCCTTTTGTCCCAAACAGGGTTAGAAAGAGAGAAAAAGAGCAATTGTTAATAAAAGCAGTTGTAAATTAAAGCAAAGTGTTAGTAGGCCCCACGCTTATCTGTCCAAGGTCAGTCTGGCAGAGAGCCTAGAAGCAGACGAGCTGGAAAAGGGGGAGGGAAGAGTGAACTGAGGAAAGTCCCAGTCGCACTCAAAACTCAAAGTTGCATTCTACCAATCTACCAATGAAATTCGTTTAGACCTGTCTTTTGTTCACAAAACATTCAGCCAGAGTGCCCCACTACTGTCCTTTTCTTAAAGGCACAGCCTCAAACGGTCACACCCCACCTGACTACAACCTCATATTACTTAAATCTCTTTTAGGCGACACCACCTTACCTTATTTAGTAGCAAAAGGTTAGCACAGCTAAAACCATCCTGCAACACAGTAATTTTTAATCTGAAGTGGTTATCACAAATGCTAATTGAAGAAAAAAACATGGAACAAACTAAAGCACATCACATTGAATTCTGAGTCTTTGCCCACCATGACCTGGATCACCCTTCATGGGCTGCAGACCCTCCCAGGTGATTTCACACGTGTGCTCGTTTATTCTCTCAATCCTTGGGGCTGCAGGAAGGAAACACAAGTAATTGACAGCTCTGCTTTCCCCATCACTTACTGCTACACTCTAACAACTTGTAAAGTCTTAGAATCATAGAATCAGTAAGGTTGGAAAAGACCTCAGAGATCATCAAGCCCAACCTAGCACCCAACACCTCAGGACTAACTAAACCATGGCTTTGAGTGCCACATCCAGTCCCCTCTTGAACACCTCCAGGGATGGGGACTCCACCACCTCCCTGGGCAGCACATTCCAATGGCCAATCTCTCTTGCTGGGAAGAATTTCTTCCTAAATCCAGCCTAAACCTCCCCTGGCACAGCTTGAGGCTGTGTCCTCTTGTATCTGGTGCTGGGTGCCTGGGAGAAGAGACCAACCCCCACCTGGCTACAACCTCCCTTCAGGGAGTTGGAGAGAGCAAGAAGGTCTCCCCTGAGCCTCCTCCAGGCTAAGCAACCCCAGCTCCCTCAGCCTCTCCTCACAAGGCTGTGCTCCAGACCTCTCCCCAGCTTGTTGCCCTTCTCTAGACACCTTCAAGTGTCTCAATGTCCTTCTTAAATTCCTTCTTGTATTCAGTCTGCTATTTTGTCTCAGAAATTAAAGGCCTACATTCAGCTGTAGTCTTCCTACACTGTTGTCTGAACAACATCTATCAATGCCCACGGGTCTCTATTGCTAGGTTCAGCCTAATCCAAGAAGAAGCCAGTAGCATTTGGTGACTGCAACTGTGTACCACATGCAAAAAGAGGACACCAGTCAAAAAGCTGCTATCCTGGCAATTATTCTATGCATGCCAGGAGGAATTACATAGAATTACATAGAATAAACCAGGTTGGAAGAGACCTTCAAGATCATTGTGTCCAACCCATCAACCAATCCAACCCACCTAAACAACTAACCCATGGCACCAAGCACCACATCAAGTCTCCTCCTGAACACCTCCAGTGATGGTGACTCCACCACCTCCCCAGGCAGCCCATTCCAATGGGCAATCACTCTCTCTGTATAGAACTTCTTCCACCTCAAATTACTGTAACAGTCTGGTCACTCTCTCCTGGTAAGCAAGAATTCCAAGTGCAAGCCTTCTGATGTCAAAGAACACAGAAACCACAAGTACCTCATTTCTGGAGTGAAGAGTTTTGGCTTCGGGCAAATACATGAAAGGAGAATTCCCTTACTGTCCCTGCCTGCACTTGGAAGAAGGCTTAGCACTCTAAATACCCCAAACACAACACAATACCAAACCCAACTTGCCATCCTCCCACTCCCCTAGATGAAAGAAGGAAGCCCTTTTACCTTTCAAGGCAGCTGGAACAGATTTGGGAGTAGTGAAAACATATTCTTGAGACAGGGGACCCTCCCCAGCCTCATTACATGCCTGAATACAAAATCTGTATGAGGTGGACTCGCTGAGTCTTTGTACTTTGTAGGTATGACACAGTCCTCTATGTAAGGATACAAACCTGGAAATGGGAAGGACAGTTTATTTTAGCAGAGCATCGAGTCCAACCTATCACCCAGTGCTGTGGTCTATAAAAGGATAAATTAATGTTCGACAAGCGGGGCGATTAATAAAAAAAATATTAATCGTTTTATTAATCACAAAAACCCCAAATCCCGCAAAAACACGAATCAAACCTATGTACAGACTGGAGGGGTTGGGTCGTGGAACAGCTCCCTCACCAGCAGGAGCAAGGAGCAATTCAAACAATGCGTACCAAAACCCAGAAACAACAACCAGCACTGTAAAGAAAAGCAACCTCGGCACTGAAGCCGGCGATGGCCCCCAGCAGGGGGGGAGCTCTGGAATCCCCTAAGGCAACAGACCTGGAGTGGATGCTTATAAAATCAGCTACTGTAATTCCTCACTGATCCTGATACCTCCTGGCACACATTAAGATCTAGACACACCAAAATGGCGCCGACCACGTGGAAGCTGCAGGAGCACCGTTTCACTTTCTGTTGGTGTCTGCAGCTTATTACTGAGGCAGGATTTGTAGCTGAAAGCTTTGCAGAGAGGAGG
Organism: Melanerpes formicivorus; assembly: GCF_026170545.1. Taxonomy (NCBI): domain Eukaryota; kingdom Metazoa; phylum Chordata; class Aves; order Piciformes; family Picidae; genus Melanerpes; species Melanerpes formicivorus. The sequence goes on from NW_027142455.1 coordinate 211,795, forward strand.
TTTCTTGGCTGTGATCCTTTGGCAGCGGTGCTCGCTCCTTTCTCCAGTCAAACGAAACTGTCCCGGGGACTCAGCTCCTCTGGGGTTTCGCCTCTCGGCCCGGCAGGACGCGTGTCTGTCCTCTGGGCGTTACGATGCTGAAAATAGCAAGGGGTCCTTGCTGTCCTGTCTGGGCCGGTTGGATGAGCCAGGGAATTACAGGCCTGTCAGCCTGACCTCAGTGCCAGGCAAGATCATGGAACAGGTCATCCTGAGTGCAATAACACAGCACTCACAGCATGGCCAAGGGATCAGGCTCAGCCAACATGGATTTAGGAAGGGGAGGTCCTGCCTGACCAACCTGATCTCCTTCTATGATCAGGTGACTGCCTGGTGGATGTGGGGAGGCCTGTTGATGTAGTCTACCTGGACCTCAGCAAGGCCTTTGACACTGTCCCCCATAGCAAACTGCTGGCCAAGCTGTCAGCCCATGGCTTGGACAGGAGCACACTGCGATGGGTTAGGAACTGGCTGGATGGCCGAGCCCAGAGAGTGGTGGTGAATGGTGCCACAGCCAGCTGGCGGCCAGTCACTAGTGGTGTGCCCCAAGGATCAGTGCTGGGCCCTGTGCTCTTTAACATCTTTATTGATGATCTGGATGAGGGCATTGAGTCCATCATCAGTAAATTTGCTGACGACACCAAGCTGGGGGCAAGAGTTGATCTGCTGGAGGGTAGAGAGGCTCTGCAGAGGGACCTCGACCGACTGGACAGATGGGCAGAGTCCAACAGGATGAGATTTAACACATCCAAGTGCCGGGTTCTGCACATTGGCCACAACAACCCCATGCAGTGCTACAGGCTGGGGTCAGAGTGGCTGGAGAGCAGCCAGGCAGAGAGGGACCTGGGGGTACTGGTCGATGGTAGGCTGAACATGAACCTGCAGTGTGCCCAGGCAGCCAAGAGGGCCAATGGCATCCTGGCCTGCATCAGGAACAGTGTGGCCAGCAGGAGCAGGGAGGTCATTCTGCCCCTGTATACTGCACTGGTTAGGCCACACCTCGAGTACTGTGTCCAGTTCTGGGCCCCTCAGTTTAGGAAGGAGGTTGACTTGCTGGAACGAGTCCAGAGAAGAGCAACAAAGTTGGTGAGGGGTTTGGAACACAGCCCTGTGAGGAGAGGCTGAGGGAGCTGGGGTTGCTCAGCCTGGAGAAGAGGAGACTCAGGGGTGACCTTATCACTCTCTACAACTACCTGAAGGGAGGTTGTAGACAGGCGGATGATGGTCTCTTCTCCCAGGCACCCAGTACCAGAACAAGAGGACACAGTCTCAGGCTGCACCAGGGGAGGTTCAGGTTGGATGTTAGGAAGAAGTTCTATACAGAAAGAGTGATAGCCCTTTGGAATGGGCTGCCCGGGGAGGTGGTGGAGTCGCCGTCATTGGAGGTGTTCAGGAGGAGACTTGATGGGGTGCTTGGTGCCATGGGTTAGCTGTTTGGGTGGGTTGGATTGGTTGATGGGTTGGACACGATGATCTTGAAGGTCTCTTCCAACCTGGTTTGGTTTATTCTAATAAAGTTTATTCTAATAAAGAGCTCAGTGTGGTGAAGGCACATTATGCCCAGAATTATGCCCAGATATCGATACCTGTCCCAGCATGCGGACAAGTTCCCTCTCCTTTCATGAGGGGAACAAAGGCCGAGGCAGCACAGCCCACCGCACACACCCATGGCAGGGGATGCTGGTGCTAATACCAAGTATGGCATCATTCTAGCTTCATGCTTCCTGTAGGCTGCAGCCGATTGTTTACGGCATGCCCATTGGCCAAGTCTAGCCGCAAGAAACCTGTAAGTATTACCCCAACTTGTAAATACGTTGCCCTCTTTCACTTTGCTCTCTCTCCTTGCTCCAGCCTAACCTCATGCCATAGCCTTGCTCTTAAGCCTGCATCCAGGCAGGCCTGTTGAGCCTTGGCCCTGAGAGTATCTCCAGAGGAGTGACATACGCTGAGCGCCTGAGAAGCTACAGCCTTGTATTACCAGTCTCACAGGCCGGAAGACCCTGCCATGTCTTCAAGAGGACTGGACCCCTGAGGGTAAGATCTGCCCAGTTGCCAGGGAAGAGACTAGCCGAGTCCAGCAGTCCAAACATCTGCCTCAGCCTTAAGCAGCAGACTAACAAGCTGCACAACCCTGGGTGTCAGCTCAGAAAGCAGGACCATGCCTGCATGATGCCACTGTTGTGGGAGAGAAGAGGAGTCCATGCCCTGTGCTCCAAAGCTGGGACCACTCCGATAGGGTCCCGTCCACACCTTCGAGCCAAGCAAAGGGGAAGTCGCTGCTTCATGCAGCCGCACTTCTTCCCCAGGGCTGTCCACGCTGGCCCCGAAGGTCATTGCCACAGGGCCGACCCCGTCCTGGGACCAGCCCTGCCGGCCCTGCCAGGCCGATCCCACAGGACCGCTCCCTGCCATCTGAAGGGAGCTGCCACAGTCCTGCCAAGGGAACCTGCCTGCCAGCTAGCCTACATTCCATCTCTTCTCTGCTGCCGTGGGAGGGAGAAGGCTGCCCCCCACTGTCACCATCTGGACCAGTCAGGAGCCAGCCCGGTGACAGCAGACTGCTACAACAAAGGACACAGTGAATCTTCCCCCGTGCTTTCCACTTACTCATTAACATTTCGTTCAAAGCACCCGCGTCTAGCAAAGTCACCTCTGATGCATTGTAATGTCTCTCTCTCTAGTTGGGCAGCTGCCAATGTCCCATCAGCTCGCCATCTGGTGGACAAGCAGTGGAATTGCACCCTTCTTTAGATTCATAGAAATTAACTCTGTAAATATTCCAATGGAGTCCAAATGATAAATACTAAACCACTTATGGGATGTATTGCACAGCTGTGCACTAGAATATGTACATCAAATAGTGGTTATTAATTATTTTAATAATTAATACAATTAATATTTCTGTGTTTCATATTAATTAATAACCTCTTCATCACACCCCAAGCCAGTGACAACAGCGCTGAGGAAAATCTGCACCTCACGGCTGCTGCTCTCCAAGACAGTGTGAGCTGGCTCTGCCTCTGGCTCCAGCACCTGCAAAGAGAAGAGAAGAGTCACTGAGCAGGGCCCTGAGTGCCAGGCTGATCAGGGAGCCTCCAACAGCAGCCACACAGAGGGGCTAGGAAGGACATTCCCATGGCTCATCCCATGAAGACAGCAGCAGGAGACCCTTCTGCTGTAGGCTGTGTGTCACCTGCCGACCAAAGCCAGCAGCGCCAGCACTGCAAGCACACACGTGGGAACTGCCACTGGGTACCAGTGCCTGACCTTGCTTTTCCTGGCCCCTATAAACCTAGCAGCCTCCAGTTTCCCTCCTGGAGGCTGTGGGTGGAGAACCCCAAGAATGAACAGCTCCAGAAACTCTTTTTAGGACAAAGGACTTTCCGGAGAGATGTCTGGTGTGGGGCAGCCACCACACTGCTGGGGGCTGGGAAGGGGCATTTGGGGGTGGGAGTGAACTCATTTGGAAAGTCTCTGACTGCTCTGCCTCTGCTAGGCAAAACGATTTGGCTTCCAGGTCTTGCAGTGGTTCAGCAGCTGGGGCAGAGCCATCACCCAAGAGAAGTGTGTTGGGCAAGGAAAGTCAAAGCAGGAGCTGCTGCTGAGATCCCCACAGCCAACAGCAGAGGGTGTTGGAGTTGGAAAAGACCTGGATGATTGTCGAGTCCAACCATCAGCCCTGCTCTCCAGACCCTTGGCCAGCTTTGCTGCCTTGCTCAGTGCAGACAACGCTCAAAGCTCAGCCCCAGGGTGCTGGGGGGCTCCGCAGCACACACAGCAGAGTGCTGCTACTGCTGCTCTGCACCCAAAACAAGAAGCAGGGGATTGAACTCCTTGGGAGTTCAAAGGCACTGCATCTAAACCAGATCTGAACTCCAGGGAATGGAGATCTGCTCAGTGCTGACCAACAGCTCAAGTGGGGGGCAGGAGGTTGGGGGGCAAGAGGATGAGGCCAGACTCTTTTCTCAGTCATGCCCAGTGACAGGACAAGAAGCAAAGGGCACAAACTGGAGCCCAGGAGGTTCCATCTGACCAGGAGGAGAAGATTCTTTGCTGTGAGGGTGCTGGAGGCCTGGAGCAGGCTGCCCAGAGTGGCTGTGGAGTCTCCTTCTCTGTAGAGATCTCAACCCCCCCTGGTTATTGTGATCCTGGGCAAGCTGCTGTGGGTGTCCTTGCTTTAGCAGGGGGTTGAGACTGGATGACCTCCAGAGGTCCCTTCCAACCCCCACCATGCTGTGCAAGTGGGTTCAAAACTGTGAGCTCCCATCCAACACAGACTGCAACACTTCAGCTCTTGGTTTAGGGTTGGCCTCTCTTGTCCAAGAGACTTCCCCATCTTGTCTGAGCCCTCAGATCCCTGAGCAGCATCCTTTCCTCTAACACATCCTGCTGGTTCCCATTCAGGGGTGGATTCACTGTCAGGAGGAGCAGAGATGGAGATCTGCTGCCATCAGCAGACCTTCCTGTGGCAGCTCAGGGAGCTTTTGCTGTTGTGCTTCTTACCTTCTTCTTGACAGGCCAGGTGGCACCTGGGGCCCTTGTGGTATCCACCCACTTGATGGCTTGCAGGCTGTCATCCCAGTCAGGGACCTCCTCTGGTGGCAGCTGGAAGGAGATCCTGGACACCTGACACTTCACTGGGTGCTTTTTAAAGGTGACCTCAACTTCTGATTGCAAAGTCACTGTGATGTCCTTCACACAGCCAGCATGGAGGTGTCCCACCTAGGGAGAAGCAGAGAGCCAAGACCAACCTGGGATCACTGGCAAGGACAGGACAGGCTGTGGGTGTGGGGAGCAGCTGTGCCAGCAACACCTCTGTGAGGAGAGGCTGAGAGCCTGGGGAAGAGCAGCCTGGGAGACAATCTCTCAAAGCTTATCAAGAGCTAGAAGGTGGGGCACAAGAGGATGGGGCCAGACTCCTCTCAGTGGTGCCCAGGGCCAGGGCAAGGGGCACAAACTGGAACCAAGGAGGTTCCATCTGAGCCAGAGGAGAAAATTCCTTGCTGTGAGGGTGCTGGAGCCCTGGAGCAGGCTGCCCAAAGAGGTTCTGGAGTCTCCTTCTCTGCAGAGATTCAAACACACCTCCCCGGCCATTGTGATCCTGGGCAAGCTGCTGTGGGTGCCCTGCTTTGGCAGGGGGGTTGCACTAGATGACTCCCAGAGGGCCCTTCCAACTCCCACCATGCTGGGATTGTGTCAAACTGCATCTTACTGAGGATTTATCTGGGTTTTGATGGAGAAGAACACCACCAAAAGATGCCATGTCCCACAACATGGCCCCAGCAAAGCCAGGGGTGGCATCTCCTAGGTGGCACTAAAAGGGGTTCTCACTGCTCCATGGTGGCTCCCAGAAAGCTGCCAGGCAGGGTCTGAGCAGCAGGGAAAAGCAGAGACAACCAAGCTCACCTGGGGGCAGAAGTGGAAGGGAGGCTCAGGCAGCCACTGGAAGCGCAGGGCCTGCCCCCTGCTGCGGTTGGCGATGGTGAAGGTCACGGTGCAGGGGGTGCCAACGGGACAGAACCCAAACTGGATGTGATCCCCTGGGTCAGCTGTTGGCAATGAGAGAGAGAGCTCTCAGCATGAGGGGAGAGCCCTCTGACCCCACAGACACACAGGACTCCAGCTCTACCTTCTCCAAGCCTTCCTTCCCCTGGGACATGCAGCCCAGGACATGTCTGGGCCTGGGCTGAGATCACAGCGCCAGCTCACCTCCAGATCTGCACCTTCCAGCACCCCCAAGTCCTTCTCTGCAGGGCTGCTCTGGGCCCAGCATGGACCCCTGAGGGACACCAGTCTCCATCTGGACATTGAGCTGTTGATCACTATCCTCTGGCTGTGACTATCCAACCAATTCCTTAGCCACCAAGCAGTCCACCCAGAGAGGACACAAATGATCAGATGTGCCCTTCACAGCACCCCATGGGCTGGCAGACCTCCTTTTAGAGCTCCTCAATCAAAAGCTGCTTCCTTTGAGCCCTCCCTGCTGGCCTGCAAACTTCTCCCTTGACAGGGCACCTTCCCTGGGGCTCCCAAGCAAGGCTGCTCTGCAGGCTACAAAAGGTGACAGCAGCTGGCTGCTAAATCTGGGCCAGCCCTGTGCTGCCACAAGGTGTGCCCAGCCCTGGAGGTTCCTTGCTACACCCTGGCAGCCTCTCCTCTTACCCTCCAGGCTGTCCTCCTCCAGGCTGCTCTCAGGGAGCTTCTGCTCCTCCCTGTCTGCCACTAGTCCCTGGATGTTGTCCAGGGTGAAGTCATCTCCATAGCCTTCCCCCAGCAGCCTGCTGGTGGTCTCAGAGGGGTTGTCCAGCACAGACAGGTGGAGCTTCCCTTCCAGGCGTTGGGCCAGGGTGGGCTTGAAAACCACCTCAAACTCTGCTGTCTGCCCACGCTGCAGGAGCAGGGAAGCAGTGTGGGGCTTCCTCTCTGCACAGAGATGGACACCAGGGACAGGTGAGGCACTGCAAACATTTCCATGCTCCAGAAAAGGAACAGGAGCTTGAAAAACAGCTGTCTCTAAGCACAGCTTGGCTCACCAGTGCTTCCAGACCCTCCTCCCATGGTCACAAAGCTGTGACACTACCAGGGCCATCCCTGTTAGTTGTCTTAAGCTCAGCTCAGTGCTCAGCTCTGGCTCAAACTGCAGCCAGATAGCTCCTGCCTTAAGCACAGCTGAGTCAGAGTGCTTTGGGCTTTTGCTGGCTGGCTGTGGGCTCAGGGGCAGCCTCCCTTCAGGCTGGGGACTCCCCATATGCAGCAAAGATCTCAGATGCTCCACTGAAGTGGTGTTACCCCCCCCAGGACTCAACCCACCACCTCCATAAGAATGGAAAAGCTTCCTAGAGCTTGCCAGGTAGAAATCAACCCTGCAAAGAGTCCATGTGCAACAGCCCCAGAGAGCCCCAGGAGACAAGCTATGGCCAACAGCTGCTTGCTGCTTGGCCAAGCCAGCAGCAGGACACAAGTTTTCCCTCTGTGAGTGACCACATTTCATGGGTGATGAATTCACCTTCCCCAGCAGAGTCCTCCATGCCCACAGCTTGGGAGAGGCATTTGGTGCTGGGCCTGGCTTTCAAGAAGAAAACTCCCTCTTCATCCAGCAGGTCCAGCAGCACCTGGGAAAAGAGCAGGACCAGACTGGGGTGGGCACAGCATGGCCCAGGGCCTGAGCCCACACTGCTGCTGTTCCACCACGGGCAGCCCAGCACGCTGCCCCCCTTCCAACACAGCTCTGAGCACAAGGCTGGAGCGAAACCAGCCCAAAGCCAGGCATCCAGAGACACTGGGAGGGGATGGAAACAGAACCAGGCAGGACAGGAAGGCTCCAGCCTGACTCTCTGAGTTGTGTTTCCCTGAGAAGGTCCCAAAATCCCCTTTCCCAGAGGAACTCCCTTCCTGGCAAGCAGAAGTCAGCCAGGGGCTTCCAACAGACTTTCTGAGGCCCCTTCCCAGGCTGTTCCCTGAGGCAGGGAAAACACAAAGCCCAGGGCTGGGTCAAGGCTGGCAAGGACAGCAGCAGAGGTTGCAAAGGAGGTGGAGGCAAAAGTGAAGGGCTGCTGAGGCACGAGCCTCTGCCCACTGCTTTGCCACAGCAGAAGCTCAGGAGGTCGTCCTCCTGCCACAGAGGGGCTCTGAGCACAAGCCAAGGCTTTCCTTTGGGCTCCAAGGGCACCTGCAGAGCAGTGGGGCCCCTGCCCACCCTCACCGGCTGCGCTGGGCCCTCTCCTGCCCAGCAGCAGCCTTGTTCCCAGAGCAGAGCTCCCTCAGCAGCTGCTCACCTGGGCAGGGACAGGGCCAGAGTTCTGCAGGACCAGGGGCAGCTTCTCCCAGGCCCCCAGCAGGAGCCTCCTGAAGAGCAGCAGGGGGTTCCCTCTCCTGTCCTTCAGCGCCGGGCGCAGGACCCTCACCTCCGGCAGCTTCCCCTCGCCGCTGATCTCAAAGCTCAGCCTCTGTGCTCTCACTGCTGCAGGGCTGCAGGAGAGGGGCAGCAGAGCCACTGCTCACTTGGCAAGCAGTGAAGCCAGGGCCACCTGCTGCATTTCCCCTGCCTGGGGCTCCTGGCCCCCAGGACACAGCTCCCCCTTGCCCCTCTCCTCCCAGTCCCATCCAAGAGGAATCTGCTCTGCGGAGCCAGAGCCTCCCAGAGCACCAGTTCAAACCATTCCACTCAGAGGAGCCCTGCAGGGCAGCAGAGACATGAGGAGGTGACAGAGGCCATGGGGCAGGTTCCCTGGCTGTGCTGAGGTGAGACAGAAGCAAGGAGCATGAGCAGAGCATGAAAAAGTCTCCAAGGAAGAAGGGGCAAATCAGTGACCCCAGCAGGGAAGGTGATCTCCACAGAGGCTCAGAGCAGGAATTGCTCCTTAGGGCAGCAGACTGATGGATCCAGTCCCAGCTCAGCTACTAAAGGGCTGGGCAAGGGCAAGGCAGGCCCAGGACACACACAGGGCCTAGGGCAGAAGAGCTGGGGTCTTTCAGTGAGGATCCAATGGCTCCTTTAGCATCAAAGATCTTCATGCACCCCAGGAGATCCACCAGATCACCTCCTGAGCACAGGAACAAGGAGGCAACAAGGGCAGCTGGCTCAGGGCATGGAAACAATCCTCTGTCTTTGGCATTCTCCAGCTCAGCTGAAGCTGCACACAGCTCCATTGCTTCCTGATTCATCCACTCCCTGTTGGCTCCTTGGCATCAGAGAATCCTGGAATGCTTTGGCTTGGAAGGGACCTTGAAAGCTCATCCAGTCCAAGCCCCCTGCAGGCAGCAGGGCCCTTGGCAACTCCAGCAGTTTGCTCAGAGCCCCAGCCAACTTGACCTGGCATGGTTCCAAGCATGGGGCATTCCCCACCTCTCTGGGCACCCTGGGCCAGTGTCAGTGTCCCACTGCCCTCACAGGCACTGCTGCAGGCTACAGCAGGGCACTGACTCCCCGGCTCTGCTGGATCTCGCAGCTACAGCTTCTGAGTTCTCTGCAGCATCTCTGTCAGCAGGAGAGGCTGAGAGCCCTGGGGCTGCTGAGCCTGGAGAAGGGCAGCCCCAGAGGGGATCCTGGAGGTGAGGGTGCTGGAGCCCTGGAGCAGGCTGCCCAGAGAGCTTGGGGAGTCTTCTCTGCAGAGATTCCACAGTCCCCTGGCCATGGGGATCCTGGGCAAGCTGCTGTGGGTGCCCTGCTCAGGCAGGGGGTGGGGCTGGATGATCCCTAGAGCTCCCTTCCAAGCCCCTCCCTGCTGGGATGCTGTAACGCTGAGTACTCTACCCAAGGCTACTCAAAGAGCTGGAAGCCATCAGGAAGGTCCCCTCCCAAGCTCTCCTGAGGTGAGTTACCTTGTGTGGACATCGAGGGAGGCCTCAAAAGTGCAATAGTAGCTCTGCACCTTCCGTGGAGTGAAGGTGACCGTGGCAAAGGCCTGGGAGCAGCTGGGCACGGACAGCCGGACAGGATCCACCTCAAACACCTGGCCAGAGTGGCTCTTCAGCTTGGGGAAGCCCAGAGAAGGCTGTTAGGAGGAAACTTTTCTCCATGTGCTGCTGTCTCACCCATACAAGGATCATGAGGAACAGCCCCAGACAGTGTGGCCCCCTTCTGGCTTCCCTAGACAGGCTCCATCTGTCTCAGGGGGGGAATCCAAAGCAGTGCTGCCCCAGGGGGCTGCCATCAAGCCCAGGAGTGCAAAGCTTGCTTTCAGCGCTGGTCAGAGCCCCAGCACACATGGGAAGTGAGGACTGCATGGAGAACCCTGCAAAGAACCTGCCCCTGGCCTTTAAAGAGAAGGGGCAAAGAGCAGGGAGCCTAAGGAAAGCAGAGAATGGCTTTGGTTGGAAGAGACCTTTAGGATCATCAAGTCCAACTCTGAGCCCAGCACTGCCAGGTCACCACCAAACCATGGCCCTCAGCACCACAGCTCCACAGCTCTGAAATCCCTCTAGAGATGGGGCTCCACCTCTGCCCTGGGCAGCCTGGGCCAGGCCTTGACAACCCTCAAGGGAAAGAAATTGCTCCTCATGTCCAACCTAACCCTCCCCTGGCACAACCTGAGGCCATGTCCTCTTGTCCTAGCACTTATTCCTTTTGAGAGGAGACCAAGCCCACCCCAAAAGGGTCTGCTTGGAGCCCTGGCTCAAAGCTGAGGAAAAGCTCCTCCTCTGCCTGTGCTTCCAAGAGATGTTCAGAAGGGCTCAGGTCTCACTCCAAAGCCCCAGGGGCCTGGAGCTAAAACCTTGCCTGAGACACACTGAATGCAGCCCAGCTCTCACCTGCCCTGAGCTGCACTAGGCTGGGCAAAAGGAAGCAAGGAAGCTGGAGAACAAGGCAGATGCCACACAGCCTTCAGAGACTCCCCAAGGCCTCCTGTTCTTACCTTGCTGGGGCTGGGTTTGCTGGAGAGGAGCACATCGCAGGGGATTCTGTTCACATTGCAGATCCTGAAGCGTGCCGTGGCCTGGTGCCCAACCAGGACCTTGGTGAAGATGAACTTGTTCTCATCTGTGAGGAACAGCCCCTGCTGCTCCTGCACTGTCTGGAGGACCTGGCAGAGGTTGCTGCTGCTGCAGATCTGATGCCCCTCAAAGATGGACTCAAGGTCATCAGCCAGGAATGCTGTGAGCAGAGCAGAGGGAGGGCTGAGGGTGGAGAATCCTTCCTGCTGACCTGCCCTGCCCCTGCTGGCCTCTGAGAAGCTCTTTCTGCCCAGGGAGCTGCAAACCCCAGCCTTGGCTGGGGGAGCTGCCTGTGAGGATGGAGCTCAGGCACCCTCAGTCTGAAAGGGTTTCTTTTGATCCTTCCATGCATCCCTCCCAGCCTCTCCCACTGGTGGGCTTGGCAAGAACCTCTGAGGATTCGCAGAGAGATGCAAGGTCAGGCTCAGGCTGTCTGCTCTGTCCCAGGACTGAGGCTGGGTGCCGAGCAGCAGCAGCCTGGCCACAGGAACCCGTGGGCAGCACTCACCTGGAAGGCAGGACTCGGCCAGCAGGGTGTAGGGGATGCCAAGAGGGTTGTCCCTGGGGTCTCTGCTGCTGATGTCGATGAGCAGCTGCTCCTGGCACGGCCCTGGCAGCTCCGCAGCACAATCTACTGTCACCAGCTGCTGCTCCCCAGGAAGGATGGAGCCAAAGGCAGGGGACACTGTGAACATGCCCAGGGTGAGGCGAGCCTGCAGAAAGAGTCCCAGCAGAGGCTGATGGCAAACAGCCTCACTCTGAGCATCCCAGCAAGGAGGACCCTGGGCCTTGGCCTCCAGCTGGGCCCAGGGCAGGCAGGGATGACACCACGGCCCAGAGCACAACCCAGGATGAGATGAACAAGCTAAGGAGATGTGCAGGCCTAGCCTGAGTGGCTTAGAGAAAGGAGTTGGGCTGTAAAGGGTGAAGGTGGGAGCTGGGGTCCTTCAGCCTCCAATGTGAAACAAGAGAGCAGAGAGAACTGTGAGAAACCATCAGAGAGGAGAGCAGACTGGGCAGAAGGCAAGGCAAGGTCATCTCCTGTCCCTGGACTGGGAGTTCAGCAGGGACACTCCACAGCTGTGGCACTCACAGCCTTATTTTGGCCAGCAGCTACCAGGTACAGATCCCTTCCCCTTGGCCCCACAGCTCCAGGGCTGAGCAAGAGCACAGCATTGAGCAGCTCCTTCCTCTGCTCATGGCTGGCAGAGGATGGGTCTCCCCCATGCAGCCCCTGTCCCATGCCGTGGGCACAAGCCCCCAGCCTGGGCACAGCAGTGGAGGAGCCTGTCCTGGGGAGCAGGAGCCACCCACCTTCACAGAGGGCTTGGTTTCCTTGGGCAGCAAGGGCTTGCTCTGCTTGGCTGCAGCAGACCTTCCACTGGAGCTCCCCTGCTTGTGGGAGTCGGAGAACTTCCTTTGATGTGCACCCAGAGGAGAGAGCAGAGAACATCCCTCAGGCTGAGCTCCTCCTGCCCTTCTCCACAGCCAAACCTTCCTCCCCAGGGAAGAAAGTCCTCCTGCTCTTCACAGCCCCCTGCACCACCTGTGGCTGTAGCTGATGGGCAGATGGGCTCCAGCAGCAGCTGCACGAGGATGAGCAGGAGGATTCTGTGGCATCTCTCTCCTCCCTGCTCACAAGCCAACTGCACAGGCAGACAATAACCCAGGGCTCACAGAACATGGACTTGTTTAGTTGGGAGAGACCTTTAAGGTCAGCAAGGCCAAGACTGACCCCAGCACTACAGGTCACCACTAAGCCATGGCCCTCAGCACCACACCTCACAGAGTCACAGAGGTGTTGGGGCTGGAACAGACCAAGCACCACATCTAAACGACCTTCAAACACACCCAGGCTTGGTGACTCCACCACCTCCCTGGGCAGCACATTCCTGTCCTGACCACTCTTGCTGGGACACAGTTTTTCCTAATGCCCAGTCTGAACCTACCCAGTCACAGCTTGAGGCTATTCCCTCTTTCCCTGTCACTAATTACCTGTGAGAGGAGACCAGCACCAACCTCTCCACAGCTCTGAAACCCCTCCAGGAGCAGGCACTCCACCACTGCCCTGGGCAGTCTGGGCCAGGCCTTGACAAGCCTCAAGGGGAAGAAATTGTTCTTCATGTGCAGCCTAACCCTCCCCTGGCACAACTTGAGGCTGTGTCCTCTTGTCCTAGCAGTTGTTCCTTGGGAGAAAAGACTAACCTCACCTGGCTCCAGCCTCCCTTCAGGGAGTTGTAGAGAGCCAGAAGGGCTTCCCTCAGCCTCCTCTTCTCCAGGCTAAACAATGCTAGGTGCCTCAGCTGCTCCTCACAGCCCATGTGCTCCAGACCCTTCCCCAGCTTTGTTGTCCTTCTCTGGCCACCTTCCAGCACCTCAATGCTCTTGGAGTAAGGGGCCCAAACCTGGCCCCAGGACTCACAGTGCAGCCTGGTTGTGTGTCCTGGCTGCCTGCCACACGCCAGCCCTGCTGTGGGGCCTCCTCCAGCAGGAAGGTTGCTGCAGGCCTTCTCACCTTTTCTTTGTGGGCTCAGCTGCAGCCTGCTCTGCTCTGCAGATGAGGAACTCGAAGGGCAGGAGGCCTCTGTTCTGCAGCAGGAAGCTGCAGGCCCTCCTGGTGCCGCTGGCCATGGCCCCACAGTCGAGCAGCGCCGCAGGGCTGATGCTGTACTGGCTGAACACATCTCTGGCTGAGAGCCTCACTGGGATGCTGGCCATGGGCTCCCCTCCTGCCCTCAGCTTGGGCTCCAGCACCTGCAACCAGGGCAGGGCTTGGTAAATCCAGCAGAGCCCAACCTCTGGCTCTGGCCTGTGGCCACAGCCCAGGTGCCCATCAGCTCATCCCCCTGCTCTGAAGTCCTGCTCCAGAACTGCATTTTCAGCCCCTCTTAGAATCATGGAACGGGTTGGCTTGGAGGAGTCATTGCTTCAATTTTCCTGCAGTCAGCAGGAACAGCTGAGGGCAGAGCAGGTGCTTCAGAGCTCCAAACAACCTGACCTGCAGTGCTTCCAGTGATGGGGCAATGACCACCTCCCTGGCCAAGCTGGGCCAGGCTGGCACCACCCTCAGTGTCAGACATTTCTTCCTCCTATCCAGGCTGAATCTTCCTCTTTTAGTTTCAAACCATCACCCCTTGTCCTGTCCCAGCAGGCCCTGATCCAAAGTCTGTCCCCAGCTTTTGGATTGGCCCCCTCCAGCACTGGAAGGGCCAGAGCTGGCTTCTGAAAGCCTTTGTTGTGTGCAAATAACAGAAGGTTCCCCAGCTAAAGCTTGCTTTCCAGCACAGCCATGTCCTCCTGACCCCCTCAGCCCAGCTGTGCTCACCCTGCCTGCCCCAGGCAGCTCACCTGGCACAGCAGGATGGCTTTGTCCTCAATGCTGATCTCCCTCTGGGGGTGGAAGAGCAGCTGGACAGGGACAGGATGCTCAGAGGCAGGCAGCAGGCCCTGCTGGGGCTGCACAGTGAGGTGGGAGGCCAGGTCACGGCTTCCGGGGTCTGTGGGGCGCAGCCTGAACCTGGGGAGGGAAGGAGAAGAAGATCTCTGCAGTGAACAGCCCAGGGGCCAGCAGCACAGCCAGGACCTGGCATGGGACCAGTAAAAACCAACCAAAGAATTCTGCTGTGCTTAGGAGCCCCAGGCCCTGGCAGAGCCAGGCAGTGCTGAGTGCTGGCAGCTCCCCTCCACCCCCAGCGTTTTCATTCCTGCTCTGAAGAGTCTCCTGAAGAGAAAGGACTTAGCCCTGGAAGGACAGCAACAGAGCTCAGCAGGGACTGGCCTCAACTTCAGGGGCACAAAATCCCAGACCCCCAGCATGGGAGGGTTTGGAAAGGACCTCTGGGGATCATCTGGTGCAAGCCCCCTGCTAAAGTAGGGCACCCACAGCAGCTTGCCCAGGAGCACAAGGGCCAGGGGGGGTTGGAATCTCTGCAGAGAAGGAGACTCCACAACCTCTCTGGGCAGCCTGCTCCAGGCCTCCAGCACCCTCACAGCAAAGATTCTCCTCCTGTTCAGATGGAACTTCCTGGGTTTCCAGTTTGTGCCCACTGCCCCTTGGCCTGTCCCTGGACACCACTGTCAGGAGTCTGGCTCCAACCTCTTGCCTGCCACAGGTCCTTTATCTCCTGCTGAGCATTGCTCAGCTCCCCTCTGGGGCTGCTCTTCTCTAGGCTCAGCAGCCCCAGGGCTCTCAGCCTTTGCTCCTCACAGAGCTGCTCCAGGCCCCTCAGCACCTTTCTAGTTTCTGCTGGACTCTCTCCAGTGGTTCCTCTTGCACTGAGGAGCCCAGAGCTGGAGCCAGGACTCCAGAGGTGGTCTCCCTAGGGCAGAGGACAGGCAGAGGAGAATGTCCCCTGACCTGCTGGCCACACTCTTCTTACTGCACCCCAGAGCCCAGGGGCTCTCCTTGTGGTGCCTGCTGAGCTGTGCAGAACTGCTGGGCTGGGGCTGGATTCTCCATGGCAATGGAGCCTGGAGCTCAGGACAGTCCCAGTGGTCACACACACCATGAGGCAGCCAGCATGGGAACAGCTTCTAGCCACAGGAGCAGACTGCAGGCCTGGGCAGGTGGTGGCCCCAGGCACTCCCAGAGCAGGCAGCTGGACCAACCTGTATGCAAGCTTGCACTGCCCTTGGTTCCTCAGGGTCAGCACTTGCTTGGCACTCCCCAGGACCTCCAGGACTCCAAAGTTCACACAGCCATCTGCACCTGCAGGACACCCCCAGAGCGAGGGAAGGGATGGGGAGGATGCTGGAGCTGCTGCAGGCTGCACCCAGTCAGGAGACAGAGACTGGGAGAGCTCAGGTGGGACAAAGCTCTGCTCAGCAAGTCTCCAGCCTTGCAAGGTTTCTCTGGCTGCTTTGCTGCCCTTTGCTCTTCTTACTCAGAGAGGATCTGTAGGGCTTAGCAGCCAAGGAGCTCAGCCTCTACCTCCTTGCTTCCAAGCACAGATCAACCACTTGATGTGCTGTACTGAGCCTTCAGGAACTGCCAGCTGCTTGTTCCCACCCCTGGTGTTTCAAAGGGGCACACTTCAAGGTGTGAGAGAGGCAAGGCACTGTGTGACCTGACAGTGCTTTACTCCACACAGCTGGCAAGAGACCTGTGCCATGGATCCATGCCAGGCCTGCATTGCTGTCCCACCCCATCCCACCCCATCCCATCCCATCCCATCCCATCCCACCCCATCCCATCCCATCCCATCCCATCCCCCACTTGCCCCAGCAGTGCAATGCATCTGAACTCCTTTGCTCTGGGGCCAGCCACTGACCTTCAGGCAGGGTGATGTTCAGAGCAACTTCGTAGGCCTCAGCCACAACTTCAATGCTCTCCACCTGAACAACACCCTGGACATTCTCTGCAGCTGAAACCTGAGGCAGCAAGAAGCAAACCCTAAAGTCATTCTCCTCAGTGTTCCTGCTAAACAAGAGGAGTCCTTGTCTCTAGCAGCTGTCTTTACCCAGCCTGGGAGGCAGTGTGATGTACAAACCCCCACAAGAGTCCTGAGGTGTCCCAGAGCAGGTGGCAGTGACAGCCAACTCTCTCTTAGCAGGCAGCAGCCTCACTGCAATGCAGCCTCTAAACCCCAGGGAACAAAGCCTTAATAGCCAGAGGAGGAGACTCCACAACCTCCCTGGCAACCTGCTCCAGGGCTCCAGCACCCTCACACCAAAGATGTTGGAGCCTCCTGGCTTCCAGTTCCTGCCTCTTCCCCCTTGTTCTGTGCTGGCACCACTGCCTGGCTCCAGCTTCTTGCCCCCCACCCTCAGCTCCTGCTCAGCACTGAGGTATTCATAAGCAGCATCCTTCAGTGAGGGTCCCTTGGTGCTAAGGGCCCAGACAATGTGGGCTCAAAGGAATCTCCTCAGGGCTCATCCTTTGGCCCTCTTTGCCTTCAGACACAGCCTCCATCCCCCAGGGCCCACAGCACTCTGCCCAGCTCTGCCAGGCAGGGCCCTGTCCCCTCACCTCCAAGCGGATCTTCTTCTCCACGCCGAGAGCCTTGGTGCTCCTGAAGCACAGCTGCACGGCCAGCTCCGAGCGGGGCCCGACCGTGCCCTGCCTCTGCCGCACCGAGAAGCCCTCGCCGAGGCTCTGCAGCCCGCTGAGCCTCCAGGCCACCGGCAGGGGGCAGCTGTTCCGCAGCAGCAGGCTCCTGCTGTGCTCGCTGCGGAGACACCAAGGCTCAGTGCCAGCTGCTGAGGGGCACAGCGGCAGCCCTGCCGCTGGCAGCAGCCCTCCCCATGGGGCTGAAACCACCCTGCAGGTTTTGCTCTTTGCCACAAGCCTGAGAGGGGAGGCCCTAGGGAGAGCTTGGTGGCAGAAGGGGATCCAACAGCAGGCAGAGCCAGAGCCAGATCCACTCTCTCTGCACCAGCAGAGGAGAAGCAAATGCATCAGGGCCCCCACTGCTGGGGGGCTAGAGCTGGGGACTGTCATGGGACATCCCAGCCAGCAAGAAACAGTGAGCAAGAGGCTGGCAAGTGCTGGGAGCAAGAGGGCTGCTGGCCCAGCCTCCAAGCTGAGGAAAGGGAAGCTGCAGCAGAGCCACCCCCAGCAGAGTGCCCCTGGCCTGACTGACCTGTGCAGAAGCACCCTGTTGAAATGCAGCTGCCTGGGGCTGACCCCCAGCTTCACCTGCACCCCTTGGCAGCACAGGTGGAAGACCACTGGCTCTGGGTTGCCCTTGATGCAGCAGATGAGGCTGTCCTCCACCAGGCCAGGTGAAGTGGGGTATGCCCAGATGCTCAGCTCCTGGCCCCAGCCCCACAAAGAGAAGCACAGAAGAACATTCAGTGAGCAGGAGGGGCAGCTCCTGGGCTCTGCTGCTGCTCCCTGGCCCACCTGCCTGTCTCCTACCTGCTTCTCCTTAGGTCCCAGCTGCATGCTGGCAGGCTCCAAGAGGAAGGTGCCCCCACTGCCACCCCGCTCAAAGGAGAAGTGCAGCTCTGCCTCCCAGGGGGTGACATTGCAGATGGAGAGCTGCTCGCAGTTGTCATCCTGCAGCACAGCCTTGGACCTGGCCACAGAAAGGGCAAAGGCTGCAGGGGAGCTCTGTCAAGCAGCCTGAGAGAAAGGCTCATGTGGGACACCTTGCATGCTGCCTGTGTTCATTCCCTGCTTCCTTGGATGCCCAGCCCACACTTGGTGTCTCCATCCCAGAGGTGTGCACAGGCCACTTCAAGAGGCCTTCGACAAACCAGGACCTCAAAGGTGCCTGGCAAAACAGAAGCACAGCAGGCACCTGGATTCCTCCCCTCCTCTGCTGGCTTTCCCTCCCTGCAGGCTTCCCAGGAAAGTGTGGCAAGAGCTCAGCTTCTCTCTTCCAAAGCAGCCAGGAGACTGCCTGGGCCCAGCTCCTGGGTGAGCCTGAGGCTGAGGGCGGGAAAGCAAAAGGATTCCTTCCCAAGAGGAATCCCAGAGTTAACAAACACCTCCTGGTTCAGGTGTGGGACAGAGGTTGGTGGGAAAAGGTCAAAAAAAGGCAATGCCTCAGCCTGGCCAAATCCTCTTTTGGTTTTTAAACTCTTTTGATTTACCCTCCCTGGGGTGTCAGAATGCCACCAGCTCTCCAGAGCTCCCCTGGAGACAAACCTCCATTTCTAATGCTGAAAGAAGAGGGAAGTGAAAAACAGAAAGATGCCAGCAGCTACAGGGACATTATTTTAAGGCCAGACTCTATCCAGCAGTGAGGATCAGGAAAATGGAAATCCCCTTTGCCCTGCCCTGCAGGTGCTTGTCCCCCAACAGCAGCTCCAACCATCAAGTCTTGCTGACACTGCAGATTTCACGGAGGGTTTACAGTCCCTCAGCAGAAAAACTTCCTTTGCTCCTTCAGGCTGACCCACAGAGCTCCCAGCACTTGAAACAAACAGCACAAAGCTGCTGAAGCCGAGGTGGGGGCTGACAAGTGACCCCAAGCTGCTTTCAGGCCGCAAGCAGCACCTGGCTCTGGCCACCAAAGCCCCCAGGGGGCAGGAAGATCAGCTCCATCCCCCCCAGCACTCCTGTGCCTGCTAGGTGCTCAAGTTGCCACAGCTGTGCTCCTTCAAAGCCACCAAACCCCCAGCTCTCTGCCCGGGCCTGCCCTGAATCGTGCCCCTGGGTGCATGTTCCTGGAAGCACAAGGTCCTGCAAGCAGCACAGCTGGGGGCTGGGCAGCACCTACCTGTCTCTTGCCTTGGCACACAGCAGCGGCCCCAAGTGGAACATCCCCGTGCTCAGGACATACTGCTTGGAGATGATGGCATCAGCTGCCTTGCTCTGCCTGCAGCCAGGAAACACCTCCCTGGCACAGAGAGAAGGAAGAGTTGTGAGATTCTCTGAGCACAAAACCTGCTCCCAAAGGCTGAACTCTTAGTGCTGGCAGAGGCACAGCACCGCTGCCCAGCTCCAAGCACGGCAAGAGATGCTGGGGGGCTCAGGCAGGTCCCAGGGGCACAAGGGGCAGAGTCTCAGCTCTGAGCTCAGGGGCAGCAGAGCGGGACGGCCCCAGGGGCCAGCCTTACCGTGGCTCCTGGCTGATGCTGGGGTACAGGCAGGTGCCCCTGCAGTGCAGCTGGTAGGGGCGCTTGGTGCCCAGCAGCTCGAAGTGCAGCCTCTGCTCAAAGCTGCCCAGCAGCGCCGAGCTGAAGTGGACCTGCAGCACCACCTGGCCCTGGGCAGGCACTACCCAGCGGTAGCTGCTGAGCCTGGCAGGGAAAGAGGAACCTTCAGGCACTGCTGAGGAGCAAAGGAGAGCAGGAGGAGCCATGGTGGAGCTGGGGTGGGAAACCTCCTTGGCAAGCTGGCCCTGAAGCAGAGGGATCCCTCCTCCCTCACAGCTCACCTGGCACAGCTCTCTGGGGGGGGCAGGGTGTCCACGTGCCTTTGGTCCCCCTCAGAGGAACGGCTGGGGGGTCCTGTGGCTGGTCCCTGGAGATCTCTCCTGCCACAGCCAGAGCTCTGCCTTCCCCTCACAGCCTCCTGGATGCTGCTGCCTTTCTCCCTTCTCCAATGGCCTCTGGCTGGGGTGCCCTGCTCCTCTGAGGTCTTCACCCCAAAGGGAGAGAGCAAAGGGAAAGACAGCTGAGACCTGCCCTGAGAGCCAGCACTGAAGGGGAGGTCTCAGCAGAGCAGAGCACAGCACAGGGGCAAAAGCCTCTCCTTTGACCTGCTGCCCACATTGCTGGGGATCAGCCCAGGATAAGGCTTTCAGCACTCAGTGCCAGCTCCTCTCCATCTTTGCACCTCCCAGCTGAAGGTTTGAGGGGCAGAGCAGGCTTTGCTGCTGAGGCTTTGCCTCTCCTCTCAGACTGGCCCTGTGTTTCAAGCAGAGCTCTTTCTTCTGGACAGCCAGAAGGGATCTCTGCAGGCTTGGGCCCTGTCACATCTTCACTGCCCTGCCACTCTCACCCTTTTCCATCCCACCTGCCCCTTTGCCCCCATCCAGCCTGGTCCCTGTCCTGGCACCTTCACTGTGGGCACAGTGGGGACATCCACAACACTTTCAGGAGCCTCCTCCTCTTCTGGCCCTGTGGCAGCTGCTGGCAGGAGCACAAAGTGCTGGAGGACTTCTGCAGGCACCTCCCGCTTGGCTGGGCAGTGAACCACAGAGTAGACAGCAGGGGGAGGAATGGGGGGCCCTGAGGGACCCAGGCCCAGCTCATCCAGGACCTAAAGCAGAAGAGCAAACCTTGGTCATGCTCCTGTGGCCTCTATCCCCACACCTCCTGAAAGACACTGAGCTGTCAGGGAGCTCTGATTGATTGAGGTGGAGCACAGCCCTTGCTCTGCCCAGGGTGGGGAGCAGGCTCCAGAGCAGGGCCAGGACTACAGGTGGCACCTGCAGAGGAATCTGGCCCCATCAATTCACCCCCATGAGCATGGCCTGCAGGATCTCAGCCAGCTGCCAGGAAGCTCCTCCAGCTCCAGCAGGGACAACCTCCAGGGGTGGACAGCCCCTGGGGCAGCACTCAGCTGATGAGAGTCATGGCTGAGTGTGGGCAGGGAGGTCCCACCTGCTAGCAGGGCCCCAGGAAGCCTGTTGTGGGGTACAAGGGGATGCAGTGACACAAGGGGGAGAGGCTGGCTCCTGCCACACAGGGCAGCAGCTGTTCTCACCGTGGCAGCCAAGTCATCTGGGGTTGGTTCTGTGGCTGCAGCCTCTCCCAGGACAACTTCTCCATCTCTCTCACTGTCCTTGGCCATCTTTTCTTTCACCTTCCTGAAGGCCTTCTCATATTTCTCATTGCCTGAAGGCAGAAACCCCCCAGAGTGCAGTGTGGGCATCTGAGCTGGGCAGCCCCCTCCCCACACCACCTCTCCCAGAAACACTCCTCCAGCAGCTCAGGGCACAGCATTGGAAGAGACCTCGAGGATCATCCAGCCCAACCTGTCACCACAGACCTCATGGCCAGACCATGGCACCAAGTGCCACATCCAATCCCCTCCTGAACACCTCCAGGGATGGGGACTCCACCACCTCCCCAGGCAGCACATCCCAATGACCAATGACTCTCTCAGTGAAGAACCTTCTCCTCACCTCCAGCCTAAACCTCCCCTGGCACAGCTTGAGACTGTGTCCTCTTGTTCTGCTGCTGGGTGCCTGGGAGAAGAGACCAACCCCCACCTGGCTACAACCTCCCTTTAGGTAGTTGTAGAGGGCAATGAGGTCACCCCTGAGCCTCCTCTTCTCCAGGCTAAGCAACCCCAGCTCCCTCAGCCTCTCCTCACAGGGCTGTGCTCAAGGCCTCTCCCCAGCCTTGTTGCCCTTCTCTGGACACCTTCAAGTCTCTCAATGTCCTTCTTGAACTGAGGGGCCCAGAACTGGACACAGGACTCAACGTGTGGCCTAAGCAATGCAGAGCACAGGGGCACAATGACCTCCCTGCTCCTGCTGACCACACCACTCCTAATGCAGGCCAGGATGCCCTTGGCCTTCCTGGCCACCTGGGCACACTGCTGGCTCACGTTCAGGCAGCTGTCAATCAGCACCCCCAGGTCCCTCTCTGCCTGGCTGCTCTCAGCCACTCTGAGCCCAGCCTGGAGCTCTGCCTGGGGCTGCCGTGGCCAAAGTGCAGCACCCGGCAGTGGGTGCCTATCCTCCTGCTGCATGCTGAGCTTCAGCCCTGCCCAGCTTCCTCCCCCAGAGGAGCAGCTCAGCCCCAGCCAGCTGGTGCAAACCCAGCTCTGCAGGGTGGCTCCTGGGACACAGCCCACAGGGACCTGCAGAGCCTGGGGAAGCCACCAGTGCTGCTCTGACAGCCTTGGGGGTAGGCCCTGGGGGAAAGCCCAGGGGAGCATCCTGAGGAGCAGCCAGGCAGTGCTCACCTTGGATGTTCCTGGGCAGGTGCAGGCAGAGCCTGGGAAAGCTTCCCTCTCCTTTCAGGCAGACTTCTTGCGGCTCCAGGTGACCCACTGGGAGCTGGAAAGCCTTGCAGAAGGCCCCAGGCGCTTCTGGCAGGTAAGAGACTTTCAGCACCTGCTGCTGGCCGGCTCCAAGGCTACCCTGCAGGGAGGGAATGCACCAAAGAGGCTTTGATGGAGGGGGTGATGCTCAGCCAGGTTCTCCTCTAGAAGACAGCAGACAGCAGCACCTTCTAGCTGTCTGGTTTCCAAGAGCTTGTCTCCTGCCCCAGGCTGCCAGGTCCCCTCCAGAGTGCCAGCGTGGGGAGAGCTGGAAAGGACCTCTGGAGGTCATCACTCCAACTGCCCTGCTAAAGCAGGGCACCCCCAGCAGCTTGCCCAAGAGCAGCATGGCCAGGGGGAGCTGGAATCCCTCCAGAGCAGGAGGAGGCCTTCCCTCAGCACAGCCTGGCCTTTGCTCAGCACCAGCACAGCTCTGCTGCTCCCAGGCTTTGCCTTCAGCCAGCAGGAGCCAGGCCTGACCAAGCAAAGCTCCAGCAGCAGTGCTGGGCAAGGCAAGGGAAGTGCCCCTGCCCTCTGCAGGGCCAGCAGCTCCTCTCACAGCACCTCAGTGGTGGCCACTAGGCTCCTCAGCTCAAAAGGGACAGGGACCTACTGGAAAGAGTCCAAGGGAGACTACACACATGCTGAGGGCCTGCAGCATCTTTGTGAGGCTCAGAGGCTGAGACTCCTGGGGCTGTTGAGCCTGGAGAAGAGCAGCCCCAGAGAGGGCCTCTGATCAAAGCTCAGCAAGAGCTAAAGGGCTTGTGGGGGACAAGAGGATGGGGCTGGACTCTTGTCAGTGGTGCCCACTGACAGGACAAGAGGCAAGGGGCATCAGCTGGAACCCAGGGAGTTCCATCTGGCCAGGAGGAGAAAATTCTCTGCTGTGAGGGTGCTGGAGGCCTGGAGCAGGCTGCCCAGAGAAGTTGTGGAGTCTCCTATGGAGAGATTCCAACCCCCCCTGGGCACGCTGCTGGGGGTGCCAAGGGCCTGAGAGAGGAATGCTGCTCCAGCCCAGAGACATCCACCCAAGGCTCAGGAGCTGAGGTCACAGAATCCTGGAAGGCTTTGGCTGGGAAGGGACCTTTCAAGGTCACAGAATCACAGGGCTTGGAAGGGGCCTCTGGAGATCATCAGAGCAGGGTCACCTAGAGCAGCTTGCACAGGAGTGCAGCCAGGAGGCTTTGGAATGGCTCCAGAGGAGACTCCACAGCCTCTCTGGGCAGCCTGCCCCAGTGCCCCACTGCCCTCAACACACAGAAGTTCCTCCTGCTGTCAGATGGAACTTGGCTGTTGCAGTGTGTGCCCCTTGCCCCTTGTCCTCTCCCTGGGCACCACTGACAAAGCCTTGGCCAGAGCCCCCTGGGTCCCCTTGAAGGCTTCAGAAGCACTGAGGGGATCTGCCCTCTGTCTTGTCTTCTCCAGGCTACAAAGCCCCAAGCCCCTCAGCCTTTCTTCACCAGACAGATGTTCCAGTCCCCTCAGAGCCCTTGGCTGGACCCTCTCAAGCAGCTCCCTCAGGTCCTGACCAGCTCCTGCCCCCTGGGGACCACCACTCACTACAGAAGCTCCAGCCAGACTCTGTGCCAGCAGCTCCTTCAGGCCTGCAGTGAGCAGGGACAGCTGCAGCTAGGGCAGGCTGCTGGGATGCTGCAAACTCCTCTCTGCACTGCTCCAGCCCTGCTCAGCCCTGGCCCCCTCACTGCCCCCCCCAGCTGCCGCAGAGGAGCAGAGCTGGAGGGCTGAAGGAGCAGGGAAGGGCTGCTCCAGCTCCTGGCACAGGAGCTTCATGGCCAGGCAAGAGCCAGGCAGTCTCCTGGGCAGCCCTGGCAGGGGCAGGCAGGGCAGTTCCTGTCTGCTCCCACAGGAGGTGACCCAGGACAAGAGCAAATGCTCTCAGGCTGTGCCAGGGGAGGGGGAGGTTGGGCATCAGGCACAATCTCTTCCCCACAAGGGCTGTGAAGGCCTGGCCCAGGCTGCCCAGGGCAGCAGGCAGTCCCCAGCCCCGGAGGCACTGAAAAGCTGTGGAGATGTGGTGCCAAGGGCCAGGGTTTGGGGGTGGCCTGGCAGTGCTGAGCTCCCAGCTGGCCTTGAGGATCTGAAAGGGCTCTTCCAAGCCAAAGGATCCTGTGATTGCATCCCCTCAGCAGAGACAGCTCCCAGCCCTGCCTGCTGCTGGGACAGTTCCCTCCTGCTCTTCTCTTTCTCCCCGGTTTTCCCCTCCAAGCCCAGCCAGGGCAGGCTGGCACAGGGCCAGGGTCAGGCCCTTGTGCTGCCCCCATCCTCACCGTGCTGGGCACCACCAGGGGCACAGCGGGCAGGGGGCTGCGGGCAGTGCCCGTGCCAGGGCTCAGCACCACGAAGGGGAAGGGCAGCTTCCCACAGCTCTGCAGGGGCAGCTCCACCTCTGTGACCACGTCCCACAGCTGCAGAGAGGAGAGAGGAGTGGGCAGTTAGAGACAGGCCTGGCACTGGGCATCTCCTGCAGCTGGCACTGGGGAAGGAGCCAAGGGAGGCAGTGCAGCAGAGCAGCAGAGCAGAGCTGGACACTTGGCTCCCAGCTTCACCTGGGCACCCCCAGCCCCAAGGGACCTCTTGGCCCTGCACAGCAGCTGAGCTTTGGGGCACCCTGCAGAGGCACAGCACCAAGCACCCAGAGATCAGGCATGGGAGCAGAGAGGAGCTGAGCTCTCTGCACCTGGAGGGGGCCTCAAACCCTTGGCTGGAGCAAAGCAGCTGGCATCAACACATGGCAGAGGCAAAGGCACCTGCAGAGCTGGCAGGGACACAGGGCAGACAGAGCACCAAGCACAGGGCCAACAGCTGGAAACAGCTGGGGGGGAACTGAAAAGGGAAGTGGGGGTGACTCTGGGACATTCCCCCCAGGATGGGGACTGGCAAGCCCAAGAGGGCTTCCTCTTGGCTTTCTGTTGCTGATGAGCCAAGAGCATTACAGCAGCCTCTTCCTGCAGCTCAGGCTGGAGCAGCAGCTCAGCAGCTGCTGTCTGGAGAACACAGCCCTCTGGAGGGCAGCGCTGGCCTCCTGCCCACCCCAGGAGGCACCTCCAGGTGCCTTGGAGAGGAGGACTTCCCAGCTGAGGTGGGGTGGAGCTTGGCAGCAGGAGGCAGCACTCCAAGGTGGTGCTGCCAAGCCCTGGAGCCAGCACAGCAGCTGGCCCTAGCCCCAGGCAGGCAGCCCCCAGCAGCCAGGGCTGCAGGCAAGGAGAAGCCTGCGCTACCTGCACCCCACCTCCAGCTCCGTGGTGTCCAGCAGGTAGCTGATGAGTGAGGCCTCCCCACGCAGCCTGAGCTCGTAGCTGGGGCCTCCCTGCACCCTGCAGAGAGCCCTGGCACAGGCCCCAGTGTTAGGGTGGCCAAAGAAGCTGAAGGTGAGCTGCTGGCTCTGGCCCGCCTGCAGCAGCCCCTGCAGCGGCAGCACATCGAACACCTGGGGAGGGAGGAGAGGGGGAGAGGCTGAGCAGGGAGAGGGAGGCAGGAGAGCAGCCATGGCCTGGGGCAAAGGGCAGATGTGGCTGGAGGGGCCTCCTCCTCCAGCACAGGCAAAGCCATCCTGGCCTCCTCCTGCATCCATCCCAGTCCCCAGAGGAGACACCAGGGGCAAAACCTTCTCCCAGCCTCACCGCCTCATGCAGCACAGGGAAGTCCCCTGGGAGGGCTCCTGACAGCAAGAAATTGACTTGCAAACCTTTCTTACTGCCTGGAGAGTCACACCAGGGGCTGAGCTGAGAGACCTTGCAGCCAGGGGGACCTCCAGCCCAGCTCCTCTGCCTGCTGCTGCTCCTCACTCTCTGCTTTGCACTCTGCTGGCTCTCCAGATGCTGCAGCAGCAGCTGCTGGCAAATGTCCTCTCCAGCACTCGTTAGTGACAAGAGGAAGGATGTGAAGGCTCTGGCCAGCAGCTCAGGGGACATTCTCCTGCCCCTCTGTCCTAGTGAGGCTCCATCTGGAGTCCTGGCTCCAGTGCTGGGCTCCCCAGTTCAAGAGAGACAGGGAACTGCTGGAGAGTCCAGTGGAGGCTGCAGAGATGCTGAGGGCTCTGGAGCAGCTCTGGGAGGAGCCCTGGGGCTGTTGAGCCTGGAGAAGAGCGGCCCCAGAGGGGATCTAATCCATGCTCAGCAAGAGCTAGAGGGCCTGTGGGGGGCAAGTGGATGAGGCCAGACTCTTGGCAGTGGTGCCCAGGGACAGGACAAGGGGCAGTGGGCACAAACTGGAACCTAAGAGGTTCCACCTGAGCTAGAGGAGAAACTTCTTTGCTGGGAGGCTGCTGGAGGCCTGGGGCAGGCTGCCCAGAGAGGTTGCAGAGTTTCCTTCTCTGCAGAGCTCCCAGCGCTCCCTGGCCGTGGTGCTCCTGGGCTCCCTGCTGTGGGTGCCCTGCTGGAGCAGGGGGCTTGGGCTGGGGGAGCTCCAGAGGCCCCCCAGGCTGGGATGCTGTGAATGCCCTCCAGAACTGCTGCAGCCCTGTGCCATGGCCTGCATGGCCTCTCCATGCCCAGCTGTGTGGAGGGCTGTGAGGCCACTCTGTGAGCAGTGCTGGAGGCCAGCAGTGGCACTCAGGGCTGTGGAACTGCTTCTCCCACTGCAAGGCTGGCAGCAGCCAGGCAGCTGCCCACTTACCTCCTCCAATCCCAAGCTGAGGGGCTCTGTCTCTTTCAGCTTCATCAACTGCTTGATCCCAGCTGGGCTGGGAGCTTCCACAGCACCTCCCAGCTCCACAGCACTGGACAGCAGCAGCAGCTGCAAAGCAAGCACCAAGGGCTGCAGTGAGCAAGTGGCTGCTCTGGGGGAGACCACTCTGCTGCAGGCTCCAGCACCTCATCAAGCCAGGGGCAGCTGAGATGGGAGCTGGGAGCAAATCAAGTCTGGCTGTGCCCATGGCATCTGCTGAGTGTGGCTCCAAGCCCAGCCACAGGTCAGGCCTGGGCTGCAGCTTCACTTCCTACACCCAAGCCTGCAGGAGCAAGCTGAGAGGCCTGGCAGAAACTTTGAGGGGGCATTTTGCACCCTTCTGCCAGGCCAGCTCTGCTCCCTCCTGCCCAAAGAACATCTTGAGAGCCTCCTGCCTGGACAGCTTAGGGTCTCCAGGAGCAAACCAGGAACAGAGCTGCCAGTCAGACTCCCAAACAGGCGAAGGACAACTGAGGAAGTGCTTGGCCCAGCTCTGCAGTGGTGCTTTGGTTTCATCCTGTGCACTCATGGCTGCTGGAGAGCTGAGGATCTCCCCCAGGCCATTATTCCCAGGACACCTTCCTGAAGAAGGCAGCTGAGATGCTTTCCTGCCTGGCAGCAGTTGGGAGCTCATCTGTAACCTCAGAGGTGCCACCTTGCCAGAGGAGCCTTGGCTCTGGCCTCCTGAGCCCTGTTTCTGAGAGAGGCTTCTGGGATTGCTCCTCCAGCTCCAGAGGCTCTGCTGCTTCAGGCAGCTGCAGTGCTTGGTGCTGGGGCCTGGCCACCAGCAGGCTCTGCAGGAATGGTGCTGGGACATCCTTGGGCCTAAGCAGAGCTCCATCTCCCTGAGAGATGAAGCACCAGGCAGGGCTGAGTCTTCTGTGTCAGTGCCCCTCCTGCCCCCTGCCAGCTCCCTGGCTGGCTCTGCAATCCCAGCCCTTGGCTGAGGCTGGGAGGGGCAAAGGAGTGGGGCTGAGCAGCTGGCCCATGGGGCTGAGGGCTTGGCTTGGCACAGAAGGAAGCTCAAAGCCTTCCCAGCAGCAAGCCTCATTCCACCCTGCAGAGCAGCCCAAAGGCAGGAGCCCTGTGTCCAGCTGCCAGCTGCTGCCCCTCCTGCTCTCAGGGCAGGGGCTGCAGGGCTGTGAGAAGGGAGGGTGGCAGCAGCAGGGCTCTGCTGGCAAACTGGGAGGCAGGAGGAGCAGCAGGTGTCCCAGAAAATCTACCTCTGCCTCCAGGGAGTCCTTGGCATCTGCTGGCTCCTGGGCAGGATCCCCAGCTGCTCCCAGGGCCTGGGCTGGCTCCTCCACACCCCCAGCCCTGGAGCTGCTCCCTGCAGAGGCCCAAGGCTGCCAGCAGGCTCCCTCCTCCTGCACTGCCTGGGCTGGGAGGCTGCACCTGGAACAGAACAGCCCTGTGAGCAGGGACTGCAGGGGCAGGCAGGGGAGACTGCCCCAGCAGCTCCCCCCTGGGCTCTGCTGCTCTGAGCTCAGCAAGGGCTCTGCCCCAGCAGCTCCACACCAGCAGGGAGCAGGGCAAGGCTCAGGGCTGCCCAGGCAGGAGGTTGGCACAGCAGAGCTGTGGGCACCTGGCTGCTGGCAGACAGAGAAGAGGCCAGGGCTGGGTGCCCTGTGGGGAGGCAGGAAGGGCACCACAAGGGAAACCAGACACACACTGTAGGAGTGGGAGGGAGACTGAAGAACCAAAGGGGCAGAGCCCAGCAGAGACCTTCCAGTGGCCTACAAGGAAGCTGGGGACAGCCTTTGGAGCAGGGCTTGTTGTGACAGGCCAAGGGGGGTGGGGGTGAACTCAAAGAGAGAGAGTCAGAGCAGATGTAAGGAAGACATTTGTGGTGCTGAGAACAGTGAGCCACTGGCCCAGGCTGCCTGAGGAGGGGGCAGATGCCCCATCCCTGGCACCACTCCAGGGCAGGTGAAGGTGGAACAAAAAGAAGCTACCAGGCAGCTTGCAATCTGGAACTGCCTGAGCCCTCAACCTGTCCCTGCAGCAGCCCTGGGAGCTGGGGCTTTGTCTCTAAAGAGGCAAGGTGAGAGCAGGGGCTGAGAGCCCTGGGGCTGTGGAGCCTGGGGCAGGGCAGCCCCAGAGGGGATCTGCTCAACACTCAGCCAGAGCTAAAGGCTGGGGGGCAAGAGGACACCTGTGCTTTGGCAGCAGCAGAGCAGCTGTGCTTGGGGGGACAGAGGAGTGGCCTCTGCTTGCCTGAAGGGGGAGGCTCTTGGAGCAGGGGCTGGCTGCCAGGCAGGCTTCACCTCTGAGGTGCCAATCCAGCACCTTGCCATCAAGCAAGTTTCTCCTCCAGCTCAGATGGAAGCTCCAGGCTTCAGCAGGCCCTTGTCCTGTCACTGGACACCACTACTCAGAGCCCAGCACCATCCTCTTGCCCCATCCTCTTGCCCCCAACCTTGTCTCTCTTGCTGAGCATTGATCAGATCCTCTGGGGCTGCTCTTCTCCAGGCTCTCAGCCCCAGGGCTCTCAGCCTTTCCTCCTCAGAGAGCTGCTCCAGGCCCCCTCCAGCATCTTTGGAGCCTCCCTGGGACTCTCTGCAGTAGGTCCCTGGCTCTCCTGAGCTGGGGAGCCAGCACTGGACACACTGTTGTGGGGGCAGTGGAGGTTCTTAGTACTGAACTGACAACAACTGGGGCTGGCAGGGAAGGCAGAGAGCTCCCAGCTTGTATCTGCTTGTCCCAGGGCCCAAGCAGGGCTTTGGAGCTCCAGGGACAAAGCAGGACTCCGAGGTCATGGGCTGCAGGAAAAGTGTTGGCAATGTCTTCTAGTCTTGGCTGGGCTGCAGAACAGTCCCCTGCCCATCCCCAGAGTGCTGGAGGACACCTGAGCACCCAGCCTGGCCACAGCTGGAGGGCTTGTTCCTGCCAGGCCAAGGGGAAAGCAGTTGGCCAGAGCCCAGGGAAACCACCTTGGCCTCTGCAAAGCACAAGCAGGACAGCAGGAAGCAGAAGAGCTGCAAGGAGAGGGCAGAGGTGGCCATACCTCAGCTGGCTGCCCTGGCTGGCTGGCAGCAGCTGCCAGCAGTAGGAGACAGGCAGCTGGCTGCAGTTGGTCATCTCCAGGCTCTGCACAGCTCCAGTGTCATTCAGGATGCAGCCAAAGTCCACAGCCATGCTCTGGAAGTGCAGGTTGGGGCAGCAGACTTCTCCCCGCAGCAGGACCTGCTCCTGGTGAGGGTGCTCCAGGAACTGGATGCTCAGAGCCTGCTCCACTTGCCAGGAGTGCAAACCCTCTTCATGAGCAGGGGTAAAGCTGATGCAGAGGGGAAGCTCCTGCCCTGCCTCCAGCTTCATGGGCTGCAAGGAGAGGAAGAGCATCCAGCCCCCGTGGGAGGCCATCCCCAGGGCTCACAACCATGGCAGTGCCCCAAGTGTGGCTCCAGCAGGGCCTGCCTGTGCCAGCCCCACCCCACTGCTGGCCCAGCCCAGCTCAGGCTTCTGCAGAGGCACCAAAGCCCCCCCCAGAGCAGCACCCTGGCAGGCCAAGGCCGTTTGCACTCTCTGCTCCTCCCAGCACTGCAGCCTGGGCCTGGCAGGGCTGAGCACCGGCACAGAAGCACAGAAGGTTAGGACTTGGAAGGGGCCTCAAAAGGTCATCAGTCCAACCCCCCTGCCAGGGCTGTACAGGAGTGGTGCCCATGCCCACATCACCACGTGCCTGGCAGAGCCTGTGCCCAGCACCTGCCGCTGGCACAGGGGGCAGGCAGGGGCTGGAGGAGCACCCTCAGCCTTCTCAAAGGCAGGGCTGCCCCTGAAGGCAGCAAGCTGCTCCTGAGGAGCAGACAGACAGCTGAGGAGGGCTGCTGGGATGGCTTCCAGCAGACAGCTTCACTAGGTGGCTTGCCCACAAGTTGTTTGATCCCTTCTCTTCATCTCCTAGAGCCAGGACTCTGAAGGAGGTTGGAGCAAGGAGCAAGCAAAGAACAAGCCACAGGGCAAGAGGAAAGGGCCTCAAGCTGCCCCTGGGGAGGTTTAGGTTGGACAGGAGGAAGAATTTCTTCCTCACAAGGGTTGTCAAGGCCTAGCCCAGGCCTGCCCAGGGCAGTGGTGAGTCCCCATCCCTGGAGGGAGTGCAGAGTCATGGAGATCTGCTGCTGAGGGCCATGATCTAGCAGTGAGCTGGCAGTGAGAAGTTCACAGTTGGCCTTGATGATCTGAAAGGTCTCTTCCAGCCCAAACCATCCCATGGCTCTCTTCCCCATCCAGATGATGCCTTGTTTCCCCCAGCAAACTCATTTCCAAGCTGGTTCAGCTCAGGCTCACTGCTGGCTCTGCAGAAGCTTCTCTCCTGGAGGCCCTCCCAGCAGGAGCACACCACCACACTGCTCCCTCTTCACACTCCAGCAGCAGCAAGGCCCAGTGCTGCTCACCTGAGCATCTGCAGGCAGGGGCTGCTGCTCCACATCACAGAGAGAGAAGGGCTGCCCTAAGGCCAGGACCATGCTGAGGGGCAGGGGGCAGATGTTCTTCAGAGACAGAGGCTGGGCCAGAGGGGTTAGGACATCCCCTGCTTGCTGCAAGCACAGGAGAGAAGCATCACTCACCCCCAAGTGCCCAGGGCCCTCCTTCCCCACCCGCTGCCTTTCCAAACCCTTCAGCCCCCAGAGCTCCCAACAGCTCCTCTGGACTCTTTGGATAGGTTTCTCCCCTTCTGGAAGGGCTTTCTCCAAGCACAGCAGATGCTGCTGCTGGCTGCAAACCACAGCACTGCCCAGGGGGAACAGCCTCAGGAATGTGCAGGGAACAGGCCCCTGAGAGGAGGCAGCTGCTGCTAAGAGATCCAGCCCATCTGATTGCAGTGGCCTGTCCTCTCCTGGGGACAGCAGCACAAGAGGAGTTCCAGTCACCTACACTCATGCCTCTAGGAGCCTCCTAAGGCCAGGGGTGCTGGGCAGAGGAGACAAGCAAGCAGGATGCAGCAGAGAGCCTGCAGGAGCCTAAGGCTGGCTTTGAGTATGCACAGCCAGCCAGCAACCTCCAGGCTCCTGCTGCCCCTGCTACAGTGCCAAGATGCTCAGGGGCCTGGAGCAGCTCTGGGAGGAGCTGAGAGCCCTGGGGCTCTTGATCCTGGAGAAGAGCAGCCCCAGAGGGGATCTGATCAGTGCTCAGCAAGAGCTAAAGGGTGGGGGACAAGAGCTTGGGGCCACTCTCCTCAGTGGTGCCACACCAACAAGAGCAAAGCAGTGCTGCTGAGGCTGTTGCCAGCCCCAGGGCAGCAAAGAATGAGCTCAGTGCTAACAGCAAAAGCTTGGTCCTGCTGCAGTCAACAGCCAAAGCCCTGGGGACTCAGAGCAGCTCTCTTCCCTCCTCCTTTGAAGCCAAGCACAGCCACAGCTTCCAGCCAGCAGGTCCAGGGCCAGGATGCCAGCCAGACACTCACCTTCTCCACCTGGAAAGTGATTGCTGTGGAGGACATCTGCAGGGCAGGAGCAATGAATTGGCAGCTGAGCTCCACCTGCAGGATCTGGGTGCTCCTGGCCTCGCTGCCCACCGCGGCCTGGCACAGCAGCTGCTCCCTCACCGCCTGCAGGAGAAGCCACAGGGCACATGGGGGCTGCCAGCAGGGTGGCCAGAGGACAGCCTGCCTCTGCCAGCCACCAGCCACGGCCCTGCCACTGCCCCCCTCACTGCTGGTTTCCCCTTGCCCTCCACAGCTTGTGCTGCATCCCCTTTCTCCTGCACTCCAGTGGCCATCAGGCTGCAGCCAACAGCCACAAACAGCTCTGGGGAGGCTTGTGCTGCCAGGGACAATCCCTGCCCCAAAGGGTTCTTCCTTTGATGTGCCCCAGTGCTGAGCACAGTGCTACAGAAAGCTGGAGGAGCTGATGGAATGGAGATGGAGATGGAACTGGGCAGAAAAACAGGAGACAGAAAGGCCAAGGGCAGTCAGCTCTGCCTTGGAAGCTCAGTGGAAATGATTCCTGAGGAGGAACAACCCCTGCCCCAGCACAGCTGAGGCCTTGGCCTGCTGGGAGCTTGCAGCTCTGCAGACAGGGACCTGGGAGTGCTGCTGGAGAGGTGCAGGAGCCTGCCCTGCTGGAGAGCAAGTTGCCCACGAGCCAGCAACCTGTCACTGCTATCCCTACTCGCTGGAACACACACACCTGAAAAGCTGTTCAACAGATCTGAGCAACTACTGGCTCAGGAGAAGGCCAAGGCAGGAGAAGGGAAAGACAGGAGAAGGCAAACACAGGAGAAGGCCAAGACAGGAGAAGGCAAAGGCAGGAGAAGGCAAAGGCAGGAGAAGGCCAAGGCAGGAGAAGGCCAAGACAGGAGAAGGCCAAGACAAGAAAAAGGCAAAGGCAGGAGAAGGCAAAGGCAGGAGAAGGCAAAGACAGGAGAAGGCAAAGGCAGGAGAAGGCAAAGGCAGGAGAAGGCAAAGGCAGGAGAAGGCAAAGAGAGGAGAAGGCCAAGAGAGGAGAAGGCCAAGAGAGGAGAAGGCCAAGAGAGGAGAAGGCCAAGACAGGAGAAGGAAAAGACAGGAGAAGGCAAAGACAGGGGAAGGCAAAGACAGGGGAAGGCAAAGACAGGGGAAGGAAAAGACAGGGGAAGGAAAAGACAGGGGAAGGAAAAGACAGGGGAAGGCCAAGACAGGAGAAGGCCAAGACAGGAGAAGGCAAAGAGAGGAGAAGGCAAAGAGAGGAGAAGGCAAAGAGAGGAGAAGGCAAAGAGAGGAGAAGGCAAAGAGAGGAGAAGGAAAAGACAGGAGAAGGAAAAGACAGGAGAAGGCCAAGACAGGAGAAGGCCAAGACAGGAGAAGGCCAAGACAGGAGAAGGAAAAGAGAGGAGAAGGCAAAGAGAGGAGAAGGCAAAGAGAGGAGAAGGCAAAGAGAGGAGAAGGCAAAGAGAGGAGAAGGCAAAGAGAGGAGAAGGCAAAGAGAGGAGAAGGCAAAGAGAGGAGAAGGCAAAGACAGGGGAAGGAAAAGACAGGGGAAGGAAAAGACAGGGGAAGGAAAAGACAGGGGAAGGAAAAGACAGGGGAAGGAAAAGACAGGGGAAGGAAAAGACAGGGGAAGGAAAAGACAGGGGAAGGCCAAGAGAGGAGAAGGAAAAGAGAGGAGAAGGAAAAGACAGGAGAAGGAAAAGAGAGGAGAAGGAAAAGAGAGGAGAAGGAAAAGACAGGAGAAGGAAAAGAGAGGAGAAGGAAAAGACAGGGGAAGGAAAAGACAGGGGAAGGAAAAGACAGGAGAAGGAAAAGACAGGACAAGGAAAAGACAGGGGAAGGAAAAGACAGGAGAAGGAAAAGACAGGAGAAGGCCAAGACAGGAGAAGGCCAAGACAGGAGAAGGCAAAGAGAGGAGAAGGCAAAGAGAGGAGAAGGCAAAGAGAGGAGAAGGCAAAGAGAGGAGAAGGAAAAGACAGGAGAAGGCCAAGACAGGAGAAGGCCAAGACAGGAGAAGGCCAAGACAGGAGAAGGCCAAGACAGGAGAAGGAAAAGAGAGGAGAAGGCAAAGAGAGGAGAAGGCAAAGAGAGGAGAAGGCAAAGAGAGGAGAAGGCAAAGAGAGGAGAAGGCAAAGAGAGGAGAAGGCAAAGAGAGGAGAAGGCAAAGAGAGGAGAAGGAAAAGACAGGAGAAGGAAAAGACAGGAGAAGGCAAAGAGAGGAGAAGGCAAAGAGAGGAGAAGGCAAAGAGAGGGGAAGGAAAAGAGAGGGGAAGGAAAAGAGAGGGGAAGGAAAAGAGAGGGGAAGGAAAAGAGAGGGGAAGGAAAAGACAGGGGAAGGAAAAGACAGGGGAAGGAAAAGACAGGGGAAGGAAAAGACAGGGGAAGGAAAAGACAGGGGAAGGCAAAGACAGGGGAAGGCAAAGACAGGGGAAGGCAAAGACAGGGGAAGGCAAAGACAGGGGAAGGAAAAGACAGGGGAAGGAAAAGACAGGGGAAGGAAAAGACAGGAGAAGGCAAAGACAGGAGAAGGCAAAGACAGGAGAAGGCAAAGACAGGAGAAGGCAAAGACAGGAGAAGGAAAAGACAGGGGAAGGCAAAGAGAGGAGAAGGAAAAGACAGGGGAAGGAAAAGACAGGGGAAGGCAAAGACAGGAGAAGGCAAAGACAGGGGAAGGAAAAGACAGGAGAAGGCAAAGACAGGAGAAGGCAAAGACAGGAGAAGGCAAAGACAGGGGAAGGCAAAGACAGGGGAAGGCAAAGACAGGGGAAGGAAAAGACAGGGGAAGGAAAAGACAGGGGAAGGAAAAGACAGGGGAAGGAAAAGACAGGGGAAGGAAAAGACAGGGGAAGGAAAAGACAGGGGAAGGAAAAGACAGGGGAAGGAAAAGACAGGGGAAGGAAAAGACAGGAGAAGGAAAAGACAGGAGAAGGCCAAGACAGGAGAAGGAAAAGAGAGGAGAAGGCCAAGAGAGGAGAAGGCCAAGAGAGGAGAAGGAAAAGACAGGAGAAGGAAAAGACAGGAGAAGGAAAAGAGAGGAGAAGGAAAAGACAGGGGAAGGAAAAGACAGGACAAGGAAAAGACAGGGGAAGGAAAAGACAGGGGAAGGAAAAGAGAGGAGAAGGAAAAGAGAGGGGAAGGAAAAGACAGGACAAGGAAAAGACAGGGGAAGGAAAAGACAGGGGAAGGAAAAGACAGGGGAAGGAAAAGACAGGGGAAGGAAAAGACAGGGGAAGGAAAAGACAGGGGAAGGAAAAGACAGGGGAAGGAAAAGACAGGGGAAGGAAAAGACAGGGGAAGGAAAAGAGAGGAGAAGGAAAAGAGAGGAGAAGGAAAAGACAGGACAAGGAAAAGACAGGGGAAGGCAAAGACAGGGGAAGGCAAAGACAGGGGAAGGCAAAGACAGGGGAAGGCAAAGACAGGGGAAGGCAAAGACAGGGGAAGGCAAAGACAGGGGAAGGCAAAGACAGGGGAAGGCAAAGACAGGAGAAGGCAAAGACAGGAGAAGGCAAAGACAGGAGAAGGCAAAGACAGGAGAAGGCAAAGACAGGGGAAGGCAAAGACAGGGGAAGGCAAAGACAGGGGAAGGCAAAGACAGGGGAAGGCAAAGAGAGGAGAAGGAAAAGACAGGGGAAGGAAAAGACAGGGGAAGGAAAAGAGAGGAGA
The DNA here is from genome assembly GCF_026170545.1 of Melanerpes formicivorus. NCBI lineage: Eukaryota > Metazoa > Chordata > Aves > Piciformes > Picidae > Melanerpes > Melanerpes formicivorus. The sequence goes on from NW_027142455.1 coordinate 247,413, forward strand.
AGGCCAAGAGAGGAGAAGGCCAAGAGAGGAGAAGGAAAAGACAGGAGAAGGAAAAGAGAGGAGAAGGAAAAGAGAGGGGAAGGAAAAGACAGGGGAAGGCAAAGACAGGGGAAGGCAAAGACAGGGGAAGGCAAAGACAGGGGAAGGCAAAGACAGGGGAAGGAAAAGACAGGAGAAGGCAAAGACAGGAGAAGGCAAAGACAGGGGAAGGAAAAGACAGGGGAAGGAAAAGACAGGGGAAGGAAAAGACAGGGGAAGGAAAAGAGAGGGGAACGAAAAGAGAGGAGAAGGAAAAGACAGGGGAAGGAAAAGACAGGGGAAGGAAAAGAGAGGAGAAGGCCAAGAGAGGAGAAGGCAAAGAGAGGAGAAGGCAAAGAGAGGAGAAGGCAAAGAGAGGAGAAGGCAAAGAGAGGAGAAGGAAAAGAGAGGGGAAGGAAAAGACAGGGGAAGGCAAAGACAGGGGAAGGCAAAGACAGGGGAAGGCAAAGACAGGGGAAGGCAAAGACAGGGGAAGGCAAAGACAGGGGAAGGCAAAGACAGGGGAAGGCAAAGACAGGGGAAGGAAAAGACAGGGGAAGGAAAAGACAGGGGAAGGAAAAGACAGGGGAAGGAAAAGACAGGGGAAGGAAAAGAGAGGAGAAGGCCAAGAGAGGAGAAGGCCAAGAGAGGAGAAGGAAAAGAGAGGAGAAGGAAAAGAGAGGAGAAGGAAAAGAGAGGAGAAGGAAAAGAGAGGAGAAGGAAAAGACAGGGGAAGGAAAAGACAGGGGAAGGCAAAGACAGGGGAAGGCAAAGACAGGGGAAGGCAAAGACAGGGGAAGGCAAAGACAGGGGAAGGAAAAGAGAGGAGAAGGCCAAGAGAGGAGAAGGAAAAGAGAGGAGAAGGAAAAGAGAGGAGAAGGAAAAGAGAGGAGAAGGAAAAGACAGGGGAAGGAAAAGACAGGGGAAGGCAAAGACAGGGGAAGGCAAAGACAGGGGAAGGCAAAGACAGGGGAAGGCAAAGACAGGGGAAGGCAAAGACAGGGGAAGGCAAAGACAGGGGAAGGCAAAGACAGGGGAAGGCAAAGACAGGGGAAGGCAAAGACAGGGGAAGGCAAAGACAGGGGAAGGCAAAGACAGGAGAAGGCAAAGACAGGAGAAGGCAAAGACAGGAGAAGGCAAAGAGAGGAGAAGGCAAAGAGAGGAGAAGGCAAAGAGAGGAGAAGGCAAAGAGAGGAGAAGGCAAAGAGAGGAGAAGGCAAAGACAGGGGAAGGAAAAGACAGGGGAAGGAAAAGACAGGGGAAGGAAAAGAGAGGAGAAGGAAAAGACAGGGGAAGGAAAAGACAGGGGAAGGAAAAGAGAGGAGAAGGCAAAGAGAGGAGAAGGAAAAGACAGGAGAAGGAAAAGACAGGAGAAGGCAAAGACAGGGGAAGGAAAAGACAGGGGAAGGAAAAGACAGGGGAAGGAAAAGACAGGGGAAGGAAAAGAGAGGGGAACGAAAAGACAGGGGAAGGCAAAGACAGGAGAAGGAAAAGAGAGGAGAAGGAAAAGACAGGAGAAGGCCAAGAGAGGAGAAGGCCAAGACAGGAGAAGGCCAAGACAGGAGAAGGCCAAGACAGGAGAAGGCAAAGAGAGGAGAAGGAAAAGACAGGAGAAGGCAAAGACAGGAGAAGGAAAAGAGAGGAGAAGGAAAAGACAGGAGAAGGCCAAGAGAGGAGAAGGCCAAGACAGGAGAAGGCCAAGACAGGAGAAGGCCAAGACAGGAGAAGGAAAAGAGAGGAGAAGGAAAAGAGAGGAGAAGGAAAAGAGAGGAGAAGGAAAAGACAGGGGAAGGCAAAGACAGGGGAAGGCAAAGACAGGGGAAGGCAAAGACAGGGGAAGGCAAAGACAGGGGAAGGAAAAGACAGGAGAAGGCAAAGACAGGAGAAGGCAAAGACAGGGGAAGGAAAAGACAGGGGAAGGAAAAGACAGGGGAAGGAAAAGACAGGGGAAGGAAAAGAGAGGGGAACGAAAAGAGAGGAGAAGGAAAAGACAGGGGAAGGAAAAGACAGGGGAAGGAAAAGAGAGGAGAAGGCCAAGAGAGGAGAAGGCAAAGAGAGGAGAAGGCAAAGAGAGGAGAAGGCAAAGAGAGGAGAAGGCAAAGAGAGGAGAAGGAAAAGAGAGGGGAAGGAAAAGACAGGGGAAGGCAAAGACAGGGGAAGGCAAAGACAGGGGAAGGCAAAGACAGGGGAAGGCAAAGACAGGGGAAGGCAAAGACAGGGGAAGGCAAAGACAGGGGAAGGCAAAGACAGGGGAAGGAAAAGACAGGGGAAGGAAAAGACAGGGGAAGGAAAAGACAGGGGAAGGAAAAGAGAGGAGAAGGCCAAGAGAGGAGAAGGCCAAGAGAGGAGAAGGAAAAGAGAGGAGAAGGAAAAGAGAGGAGAAGGAAAAGAGAGGAGAAGGAAAAGAGAGGAGAAGGAAAAGACAGGGGAAGGAAAAGACAGGGGAAGGCAAAGACAGGGGAAGGCAAAGACAGGGGAAGGCAAAGACAGGGGAAGGCAAAGACAGGGGAAGGCAAAGACAGGGGAAGGCAAAGACAGGGGAAGGCAAAGACAGGGGAAGGCAAAGACAGGGGAAGGAAAAGAGAGGAGAAGGCCAAGAGAGGAGAAGGAAAAGAGAGGAGAAGGAAAAGAGAGGAGAAGGAAAAGAGAGGAGAAGGAAAAGACAGGGGAAGGAAAAGACAGGGGAAGGCAAAGACAGGGGAAGGCAAAGACAGGGGAAGGCAAAGACAGGGGAAGGCAAAGACAGGGGAAGGCAAAGACAGGGGAAGGCAAAGACAGGGGAAGGCAAAGACAGGGGAAGGCAAAGACAGGAGAAGGCAAAGAGAGGAGAAGGCAAAGAGAGGAGAAGGCAAAGAGAGGAGAAGGCAAAGAGAGGAGAAGGCAAAGACAGGGGAAGGAAAAGACAGGGGAAGGAAAAGACAGGGGAAGGAAAAGAGAGGAGAAGGAAAAGACAGGGGAAGGAAAAGACAGGGGAAGGAAAAGAGAGGAGAAGGCAAAGAGAGGAGAAGGAAAAGACAGGAGAAGGAAAAGACAGGAGAAGGCAAAGACAGGGGAAGGAAAAGACAGGGGAAGGAAAAGACAGGGGAAGGCAAAGACAGGAGAAGGAAAAGAGAGGAGAAGGAAAAGACAGGAGAAGGCCAAGAGAGGAGAAGGCCAAGACAGGAGAAGGCCAAGACAGGAGAAGGCCAAGACAGGAGAAGGCAAAGAGAGGAGAAGGAAAAGACAGGAGAAGGCAAAGACAGGAGAAGGAAAAGAGAGGAGAAGGAAAAGACAGGAGAAGGCCAAGAGAGGAGAAGGCCAAGACAGGAGAAGGCCAAGACAGGAGAAGGCCAAGACAGGAGAAGGAAAAGAGAGGAGAAGGAAAAGAGAGGAGAAGGAAAAGAGAGGAGAAGGAAAAGAGAGGAGAAGGAAAAGAGAGGAGAAGGAAAAGAGAGGAGAAGGCAAAGACAGGAGAAGGAAAAGACAGGGGAAGGAAAAGACAGGGGAAGGAAAAGACAGGGGAAGGAAAAGACAGGGGAAGGAAAAGACAGGGGAAGGAAAAGACAGGAGAAGGAAAAGACAGGGGAAGGCAAAGACAGGGGAAGGCAAAGATAGGAGAAGGCCAAGAGAGGAGAAGGAAAAGACAGGGGAAGGCCAAGGCAGGAGAAGGCAAAGACAGGAGAAGGCCAAGGCAGGAGAAGGCAAATGCAGGAGAGGGCAAAGGCAGGAGAGGGCCAAGACAGGAGAAGGCAAAGGCAGGAGAAGGCCAACACAGGAGAAGGCAAAGGCAGGAGAAGGCAAAGGCAGGAGAAGGCCAAGACAGCAGGCAGGACAATGCTGCTCTGAAGGAAAACGGAGAGGATACCAGGAGAGGAAAAATGACAGAGACCCTGGAAGAAGCAGACCAAAAGGAACCCTCTCTCCATGTCCTAAGTTGTGCCTGCTACAACTCATGGAGCTGCAGAGGCTGCTCAGAGGACAGCAATGACCTCTGCTCTACAGCCAAAGCTGCAGCACCCTTCCTCCACAGACCCAAACTGTCTTGGGGGGTGAGGGGGTGCCAATAGAATTCCTCTTCTCTCTCTCCCTCTCTGTTTTCTCTCTCTCTCCCCTTCTGATCCATCCACTTTATTTGTGTACTACATAGCCTAGGTGTTGCTATTTTGGCCTCCTCTGTGCCTCTAATTTCCTAACACAGGAATGTTCACAAGAACTGTGAACTGAGGCTCTTTCCCTCTCCAGACCAAGACAGTGGGTTCCTGTTCCCAGCAAACCTGTAGGATGGACTGGAAAGCATCAAGGTCTCTCTCTCCCAAAGCCCTTTGCTCCCCAGCACAGCCTGGCTGAGCCCTGGGGGCAGGAGGTGGGTGGGGGTGATGCCAACCTGAGGCAGCAGTGCATAGCAGCCTGGCAGGTCGCTGTCCTTCCCCAGGGGCAGCAGCTGCTGGGCAGGGAGCTGCAGGTAGCAGCGGCCGAAGGTCACCACGGGCTTGGGCACTGGCAGAGCAGGAACCACACAGCTGGGCAGAGAGAGGGCCAGAGGCAATGGAGACACTGGCAGAGGAGAGGCTGCTTGACCCCTCGTGTGGCATGGAAGGGAGCAGAACACAGCTGCCCAGAGCAGAGGGGCTGCAAAGGGCCACCAGCAGCCTGGCCTGGATTAGCAACCCCGTGGCCAGCAGGAGCAGGGCAGGGATCGGCCCCCTGGGCTCAGCACTGCTGAGGCCACCCCTCACATCCTGGCAGCACTTTAGGGCCCCTCACTCCAAGAAGGCCACTGAAGGGCTGCAGCAGGTCCAGAGAAGGGCAACAAAGCTGGGGAAGGGTCTGGAGAACAGGGCTGGGCAGGAGCAGAGCTGCTGGCTGGGCTGCTTTAGCCTGCAGCAAAGGAGGCAGAGCAGAGCCCTCCTGGCTCTCCACAAGTCCCTGCAAGGAGGCTGGAGCCAGCTGGGGCTTGGGCTCTGCTCCCAAGGCACAAGTGACAGCACAAGAGAAATGGCCCCAGGCTGTGCCAGGGGAGGGGCAGTGCCAAGCAGCCACAGAATTGCTGTGCCCTCTAGGAAAAGGCTCAGGGCCAGGCCTGCCCATTCTGGGCAGATGCTCCTCCAGGGGGCTGCCTGCAAGCCCTGCTGCTCCCAGCTCTGGCTGGGCAGAACCAGCTCATGATGCAAGGCTCCTCCTGTGGAGCTGGAGCCAGCAAACCACATGGCAGGGGCTGGAGGCAGCAGGAGAGCCAAAGGGCTGCAAGGAAAGTGCTGGTCCCTGGCTGTGAGGGGCAGTGCCAGCAGCTCCTGGCCCACACCATCCACATCCAGCACCAGAGCCAGCTCATACAAGCCCTGGGTGTTGGAGCACAGGGTGAGCTGGGGGGAGAGCAAAGCCCCAAACACTTCAGCACCCCCACAGCTGCTCTCCTGCCCTTCCCAGGCCATGGGAAGCAAGGGAGGCCTTGGCCCTGGTGCTGCTCCATCTGCAGAGCACAGGCCCTGGCAGCACCACAAGGCTGCTGGCAAGAGCTGCTTGCAGAAGTGCCTGTGGCAGCTCCCAGGCCATGGGTGAGAGGAATGCAGGCCCCAGCAGGCTGCCACTCAGCACTGCATGGCCAGGGAACAGCAGCAGTGCAGGGCAGAGCTGCTGCCTCCAGCAGAACCACTCCAGCTGTGCAGGGGGAAGCTGCTGCAGAAGCTTGGCCCAGCAGAACCTGCTCAGCTCACAGCCACCACAGCTTCTGCAGTCCCCCTGCAGAGCACTGCAGGGAATCCAACTCATCCTGCCCACAGCACAGGAGAAAGAAGAGCAGGCAGAGAAGCTAACTGCTTCCTCCAGCCACATCTCTCCCTGCAACAGCCTCCTGCTGCCCTCAGCCTTCCTCTGCCCAGCTGCAGGCCAAGGAATCAGCCTAAGCAGCTCTGAAAGCCTCAGCAGTGGCTTCTGGCCTGGAGCCTGGGGGGCAGGAGCTGCAGCTTCTGCCTGCAGGCTCCAAAGGCTGCTCCTTCAGGCAAGCCCCAGAGCAGCACAGCTCCCAACAGCCCAGCCCTGCTGCAGGGCTCTGCCTGGCCTCCCCCTCCCAGCCAGCAGCACTGAAGCCCTCTCCCAGAGCAGGGCAGCCTCAGCCCCAGCTGCCCAAGCCCCTCTGGCCCCACTGCTCCCTACCTGGATGTCCTGGAAGCTCAGGGCAGGGCTGGTGCCTCTGCCAGGGCTGCTGGGGAACTGGCAGGGCCTGAGGCAGCTCCTGGCTCTCCTCTCCCAGCAGGGCAGAGAGGTGTCCAGCCCCTGGGCAGCGCTGGGCACGCTGGGCTCTGCCGCGCCGGCCCCGGGCAGGCGGAGGGCGAGGGCCAGGGGCAGCGGGGAGGGCTTGGGGAGGCCACAGGACAGGCTGGGAGGGAAGCCTAGGGGAAAGGACACAGCTCTGCACCTCTGCACACAGCTCCTCTGCCTCCTGCTGCCAAGAGCCTGGCATGGGCAGACTGCCCCTGGCCCTGGCTCCCTTGGCTCGCAGCTGCAGCTGCCGCGGAAGCCAAGCAGCTCTGTGCTGGCACTGCTGGGGGACAACAAGTTCCCCATCGGGCAGCCAGGGGCCCTCCTGGCCAAGAAGGCCAAGGCTGCTCTCAGCAGAGGGTGGCCAGCAGGGCACAGCAAGCACCAGGAGCCTGCAGCTGCAAAGGCCTTCTCCAGGCCAGCAGCTGGAGAGGACTCTTCTCCTCTTGGAGCCCAGGCTGCTGCCTGCTGGCATCCCTCTGGCTTTGTCTGCTCACAAGGAAGCCAAGAGACAGGGCAGGGATGGAGGGAGGGGAGGCTGCAGCTCAGCAAGGGCCAGCACTTCTCTTAGCCAAGTCCCTCAGCAGGAGGAAAACAGAGAGGCATCCTGGCCAGGCTGAGCACAGCTCTTCAGTCAGCCCAGAACTGGCTTCCCAGGCAGAGCTGAGAGCCCCTCAGGGAAAAGCCTTCTGGGAGCCTGAGCTGAAGCAGCAGAACCTGCAGCTCAGTGCTCAGGCAGCAGAGCTGGGCCTCTGCTGGGCAAGGAGAAGGAGCCCAGGGCTCTGAGCACACCAGGGCCAGAGGCAGAGCTGTTTCTTGGCCACATTCCCTGGCAGTGACAACCAGTGGCCCTCCCAGCACCAAGCAACATCTCACCCTGCAGCTCAGGGGGGCAATGGTCTCCAAGCCTGGCAACATTGACCCCCAGCAGCTATGGGCTGGGCCAGAGCTTCAACTCCCTCCTCCTGCAGTCCCAGCCCCTGGGCCCTGCTGGGGCTCTCAGCCATCCTGCTGCCAAGGACTGGCAGCCTGGGGCTGATCAGACCATCAGGGACCCCACAAGACCCTGCTCTGCCAGTCCTTTGGGCCTCTGTGCCCTCAGGATGGCAAAGCCCTGCCCAGGCAGCCTGCAGCCCTGCTGGAACCTCCTGCAGGCTGCTCTGGAGGGCCACCAGTGCTGGAGGCTCTGAGGCTGCACTCTGGGGCTGCAGAGCCCTCGGGCTGTGCTCCAAGGCCAGGCCACACTCACCCCAGGAGCCGTCCCCGAAGCGCAGGCAAGGGACATCGAAGCGCAGAGGGGGTGCAGAGACACAGCCCCTGGGGGGACACAGCAGAGGAGGCCTTGGCTTGGCTGCAGAGCACTGCAGAGCCTGCAGCTTGCACTGCTGCTGGCAGGCTGCAAAGCTGCTCTCACAGCACAGGGGGCTGCACTCAGCCTCTCACCTGACAGCCAAGGGCCCAGGCTCAGGGGATCCTTCCACACTGCACCTCAACTCCTCTCTCAAGTGCCCCAGGACAGGGGGACAGAAGCAGACCTGCAGGAGTTGGAACTCCTCTGGCCAAAGGAGGCCCTGGCAGGGGCAGGAGCTGAAGCAGGAGCCCAGAGCTGCAGCTGCAGGAGGCATGGATGGCTCCTGTCTTGTGCAGGATCACCTGCAAGACATCCCATGGCAAGCCCTGAGCAACCTTCTTGCCTTCCAGGAGGCTGATTTGTGTCCTGCCCAAGCACCTCCCTGCAGGGTTACACCCCCCTTGATGGGGGCTGAAAAGAGCCCAGCCCCAGCTGCTCTGGCTGGGCAGAGAGAGACTTGGCTTTCCCCCTCCCAGGAGGAGGGGGCCCCTGGCTCCAAGGGGCTCTGTGCCACTGCCCCTCCCTGCCCAGCAAGCCTTGCTAGGCAGGGCAGAGCTCTGCTCCTGCTCTCTCTTTCCCCTGCACAGCCACTGCTGCACAGAAGGCTCCCCAGGGCTGCTGCATCCCCCCCCTGCTGCTCCCTGCTGCATCCACACCTCCTGAAGAGCTGCAGCCACTGGCACCAAGGGAGTCCAGTGCCAGCTGGGGCTGCCTTTGGATGCTTTGCCCCCTGCCCTTCACCCTATCCCTTTGGAACCTGCCCTGGGACTGAGATCTACACAAAGAGAGTGGAACAAGGACCTTTTCTTCTGCCCAACAGATTCCAGACCATTTGCTGTCCTGATCTTACCTCTCCTTTCTCCTGCCTGATTTGCTTGACCTTACCAGCCAAGGGAGAGGGGGAGGGAATCTCCATCAGCTTCCATTTGGGCTTTTGGCCTGCAGGTCCAGCCCAGAGCAGCACAAGCTGACAGCTGGCAAAGGCAGAGGATGCTGCCTGCTGCTGCTTGGCAGAAGCCAAAGGGAAGTTCAGCCTTTGGGGGTTTGATGCCAAGCAGCCAGGACTTCATAGAATGGATCCTGGAATGGCTTGGTTGGAAGGGACCTTCCAGCTCATCCAGTTCCAACCCCCACCAGAGGCAGAGACCCCTCCCACCAGCCCAGGCTGCTCCAGGCCTCATCCAGCCTGGCCCTCAGCACCTGCAGGGAGGGGGCAGCCACAGCCTCCCTGGGCAGCCTGTGCCAGGCTCTCCCTACTCTCACTCTAAAGAATCTTCCTAAGCTCCAGGCTCAAGCTGCCCTCCCCAAGCTTCACCCCATTCCCTCTCATCCCCCCTCCCAGCCCTTGGCCAAAGTCCCTCCCCAGCTCTCCTGGAGCTCCCACAGCTCCTGGAAGGCTGCTCTGAGCTCTCCCTGGAGCCTTCTCTTCCCCAGCCTGGACAGCCCCAGCTCCCACAGCCTGTCTCCACAGTGGGACTTCCCCCCAAGCCCTGCCAGCCCCTGCTGCTCACCTCAGAGCTGTTGCTGGAGCCAACCAACAGCTGCCCAGGGTCCAGCTGCTCAAGGCTGAAGCAGAGCCAGGGCCCTCGGCCTTCCCCTTGGATGTGCAGAGGCAGCCTGGCCTCACAGCCTGGGGGGAGAGTTCCATTGGATGACTCCTTGAGGCCTTGAGGTGGGAAGGGAGCTTCCAAGGGCAGCCAGCCCAAGCAGCAGCACTCAGCAGAACAGCTGCAGGCACAGCAGGGAGCTCTGAGCCCCAAGCAGCCTGACCTGAAGTGGTGCCAGCAGTGGGGCACCTACCCCTCCCTGGGCAACTGGGGCCAGGCTCTCACCACCCTCAGTGTCAAACATGCTGGAGGTCTGAGGAGGTCAGCCAAGGGGCTTGGAGGAATCAAGGAGCAACAGGAACTGACTGCCCACTTAAACATCCTGGGCTTCCTCTTCAAGCTCACAGGGACCTGGACTCTGGGCCAGTGTCTGCCCCGGGGGCACAGGGGATCCCCCCTGGGGGCACAGGGGGTCCCACCCCGGCAGAAGAGCCAAGGGCAGCCTCTGCTCATCTCACTTGTCAGCTGGAGCAGCACTTGGATCCTTTCTACAAGCTCCAGCCAGCTCCAGTGCTCACTGCAGGGCTGCAGCACCACAGCAGCACCCAGAGAGCACAGCAGGCTGCCCAGGAGCCAAGGGCAGCAACAGGCACAAAGCAAAGCTCTGCTGCAGGCAGAGACAACACAGCCCCAGGGCACCTGTCAGCAAGGCTCTGCCTCAGCATCAGCTCTGCTGAGCCAAGGCTGTGGGCAGCATTTGGAGGTCACACCTTGGCTCCCCACTTCCTCCTCAAGGGCCTGCTAAGGCTGACACTTCTCCTGGGGCCTGCTCTTGGCTTTTCCTGCCCCAGGAGGAGTTTGACACCTCTCCAAGGAGGCAGCCAGCACTCCCTGCCCAAGCCCAAGAGCCTGAAGAGCCAGCAGAAGCAGAGAACCTTTCTGGCTGGAAGAGCTCTTTCAGCTCCACTCCAACCATGCTCCCATTGCTAGGGCACCCCCAAACCATGGCCCTCAGCACCACACCAACCCCCCAGGGATGGGGACTCCACCACTGCCCTGGGCAGCCTGCAGCAGCCTGCAGCAGAGCTCCTCACCTCTGAGTGCTGAGGCTGTAGGGAGCCTCCTTGGCTCTCTTCCTGCCCTTGGCTCCTGCAGCTCCTCCCAGACTCTGCTCTCTGGGCAATCTCCGCCGGCTCTGGCCACTGGCCTGCCCCCTGCCCCCTGCCCCCTCAGCCTGCTCAGGGCTATCTGAGGCAGCTCTCTAACTTGAGGAGTTGCTGAAGGAGGAGACTAACTTCTAAGCCTTCTTCTGAGGCTCTGTGAGCAGCACCACTCAGCCCTTTGCCTCTGCTGCCTGCTGCTCTGCCTCTGCATGTCTTGGCTTCTGTTTTGGTTTCCTTCTCCCTGCAGCTCCTCCTTTTCTTCCCCTCCTTCTCTTCGCCCTCTGCCTTATCCTGAAGATGTCTTTTCAGCCTTGATTGCTGCTTGCTGACTTCTGACACCTTTCTGCTTTCCCTTTCCTGGGGGGCAGCACGCTGGGGAGGACTTGGGCAGGGTTGCTTCTCCTCAGCTTGCACAGCAGGCTGAGCAGGGCCTTTAGCTGCCAGATGAGCTGTGGCAGCCCTGTGCTGCTCAGCAGGGGCTGGAGCTGGAGCTGCAGGAGATGATCCTTGCTGAACACCCAGAGAGGCAGCCTGCAAGACAGACAAATCCACCACTGGGCTGCCTGGCACAGCTCTGACTCTGAGCTGCTCAGATCCTCTCTGCAAACCAAAGCCACCACCAGAAGTGTCTTGAAAGCTGTGAGGCTCAGCCCCTGCCCTGCTAAGGAGCCCTGCACTGCTCATCACCAGCACTGCAGCCATGGAGCCCCCTTACAAAAGATCCAATCCAAGCCCAGTGCAGAATCAGGGCTCCAGAGCAGCACTGCAAGCTGTGGCCCTTCACACAGGGCCTCACTGCAGCCTTCCTGCTTCTCCCCAGCCCTCCTGCTCAAGGCCACTCAGCTGCCCAGCCCCTGAGACACTTTCCCTCTTGTGGCCCTTCTGAGGTGCTTGGCTTTGCCTCCAGCTGCCAGCACAGCAAACTTTCAATGGCAAAGGCAAAGCCCTGCAGCTTAGCTGCCATCTTCAGAGGCTGGCATCCAACCAGCCTGGCCTGAGGAGCAATGGACTTGATTGCCAGCAGCCAGGCCTCCTTGTCCTTCCACAGAGCAGAGCTTTGAGGAAGCCTGGCTTGCTGTGAGCCACAAGAAGGGCTGGAAGAGGAGGATCACAGGCAGGGATCATTGGGGAGGGAAACTCAGGACCTTTTTTTGCCTCCCTTTTGAGTGCAAGTCTTAGTTTTGAGGTCACCACGTCCTGCCCAAGCCCCCCAGATGAACTGGCACTGCTCCACTCCTCACAGAGCTCTGCTTCCCAGGCAGCAGCACCAGCTGAGGGCTGGCAGCTCCCAGCACAGCCAAAAACTGTCCCCAAGAGCCTGACCCCCCCCAGCAAAGTGTCACCACCTGTCCTGCTCACCTGTGCTTGGGCCTGCTCCAGCTCTGAGAGCTTCTGCCGCAGCTCCAGCAGCTCCTTTTCCTTCTCAAGCACTTGCTGCCTCAGCAGCTGCTCCTGGCTCAAAGGCTGTGCTGGAGGAGCAGAGGCAGCAGCCCTGGCACAGGCAGGGGCAGTGGATTCCTCTGCCTAGAAACAGAACAGAACCTGTGACACTGCACATCCTGAGGGAGCCAGGGAGCCCTGGAGCTGCTTTGCTTAGAACAAGGTCACCCAGCCCCAGCCTCAACCTAACACCCCCATGGCCCCCATGCTCAGCTCACTCCAGCTCCCCTCCCTGCTGCCACCCTCCAGCACTGGAGCTCACTCTCTGCAGCTGTTAGGAGCTGCACTCTTCAGGCACAATGGAACCAAACTCATTTGAAACCTTTGCCCCCACTCCAATTTGCTGCTGTGACAGGGGGACGTCGCCTAACAGCAGTTCCTCCATGGCCACCCTCCAGAGCACAGGTTTGACATAGGCAAAGCAAGCCCCCCCAGTGCTCTGCATTCAGGAGTGCCTCTGCCCTGCCTCCACAGCCCAGGCCCTGCACTCCTGAGGCACTGCACTCTCACCCAGCAGCCTACAGACAAGGATGGCTGCTCTGGGACCCTCTGTCCGTACAGCAGGCACACACACTGACCGAGGGAGCTGCAGGCTGAGGGCTCACAGGGCTGCCAGCAGCACTCCCAGCTGCAGGCAGAGGTGTCACTGGCCAAGCAGGATCTAGTGACTTGACTCTGACATCCAGGGCATGCAGCTTCTCCAGGGGGAAAACCCTGTCCCACGTCGAGCGCAAGAGGAATAAACTCTTGCGAGTCTCTGTGTCCCCCTGCAGCAACAAAACCACCCCAGGGCTCCCTCAGCTCCTGCCACACACAGCCTGCAGCTTTGCTGCCAGAAGGAAGGCTGCATGGCTGTCCTGTTGCTCTCAGCACTTGGCATCTCAACACACTGGCCTGGTGTGCAGCAGCTCTCAGCAGTGCAGCTCACACTCCCATGCCAAGGGAATCAGGCAACAGCCTCTGAGGCAAGCAATGAGCCCAGGGGCTTGTGCTCAGCTCTCCAGCCCCTGAAGGACTTTGCCCCACCAGATGCCAGAGCAGGGCTAGCACTTCCAATTCAGCCAGTTCTGCTTCAGCTCAGCTGCACCCTCAGACCCATCTGGGAGACACAGATCCAACCTCCTTGGAGGCTCAGGGCCCACTTGATTGCTTCAAACCACCAGCAGGGACCATGGCCCTCAGTGCAGAGCCAGGACAGAGATGCAGAAAAGCCAAGCACTTGGTGTGCTTCACCACCCAAGCAAAGCCACCCCTGGGCACAGGGCTCACTGCCCAGCCACAGCTTTGGCCTACAGAACTCTTCTGAGGTGCAGAGACCTTCTCAAAGACAGAGAGAAAGGTTTCCACCAGGTTTGGGGCAAAAGCCTGCAGGTATGCTCCTCCCACGTTCTTGATGATGGAGTCCAGCAGGTAGAGAGCAGGGAGCTTCTGTGCTGGAGGAGCCTGGAATCATGAGAAGAGAGGGAGGAGTTGAGACAACCAAAGCACCTCTGAAGCATTGCAAACCCAGGGATTGCCAGGCTCAGACACCTCAGAGCCAGCACTTCAGCAGGGTTGGAACACTGAGGTTTGCTGGTGCAGGCCAAACCAGCCCCTGGGACAGGCTTGCAGACAGCTTTTAACCCCCAGGCTTCTGGGCAGGCTGGAAAGCAGCCCTCGGCCCCCTGCTGCCCTGCTCTGCCCCTCTCCTGCCTCACAGCAGGACATCTCCCCAGGCCCTCCTCGCCCTCCAGGCCCCCCCAGCCCGCTGGCTCCAGCTGCTCCCCCCAGCAGCACAGCTAGGAGCAGCAGGCAGGGGAACTTCCAAACCTTGGCCGCTTGTGCCTCCACCAGGGCGGCAATGCTGCTGGCAAAGGCCACCTTCTGCTGGGCCAGGACGGTCAGCTTGCTGATGTAGGACTTGCTGCTTCGTGTCAGGCCCTGCAGCTGTGCCCAATAATCCTGGCACACAGCTGACACCTCTCTCCTGGCTGCTGGGCACTCAGCAGGCAGCTCTGGCAGGCTGGTTCCGCTCAGCAGCTCCGACCCCATCCCAAAGGCGCTGTGGGCTACAGGGCCTCCAACCTCCTCCAGCCCAGGCAGCTGCTTCCCTGGCAGCAGCTCTGCTCTCTAGACAGGGAGAGCAGTTCAGTGACAAGTCCAGGAGCCAAGGACACGGAGACCCTGCCCTCCCCAGCCCTCCCCAGCCCCACACAGGCCTTGGCTCTGCAGGATGGCTCCTGCAAACCCTCCTGCCCTGCGCCTGCCTCCCTGCCAGGCTGCAGCCCCCCTGCCCTGGCAGAGCAGAGAGAGGGGCAGCAGCTCCCAGCACCCAGGAGCACTGGCCAAGAGCAGCCTCCAGGGCTCCCCTGGCCCACCCCTGCTGAAGACAGGAGCCCCCTGCCCGCAGCTTTCCTGACCTCCTCTGGGACGCTGCCAGTGCGGCCAGGCAGGCTGGAGGCAGCCTTGGCAATGGGCCCCTGCCAGCTCTTCCTGAGGCTGGGGATCCTGGGGAAGGCAGAGAAGGGCTGGCATGAGCTGCCAGGGGCTGAGCCTCTCTCAGAGATGCAGAGGAGAAAGAGGAGCCAAAGCTCTGAGGGCATGAGGTGCTCTTGAGGGAGAGTGAAACCGTGACAAGGGGCTGGGCCCCTCCCTGCCACCCTCCTCCCAGCCAGGGCATGCACAGGGCATTGGGGTACCCGGGCCAAGCTCCTGCCCACAGCCAGCCCTGTGCCAAGTGCTGGGAGCAGGGGGCAGAGGGGCCAGCAGGCAGCAGACACTCACCTCTGGTAGAACAGCAGGTAGGCCTGCTGCTGCTGCAGGACCTCTTGGGGGGCTGCGGAGCCGACCCGCTCGTCGTCCGCTCGATACCACTGCCCATCGCTGGCCTGCAGCAGCAGAAGAGAGAGCAGGGCTGGGCTGTGCCCAGGCACCTTCCTGGCAGCAGGAGCAGCAGGAGCAGCGCCCGTGGGCACAGCTCCTCTCCCCACGAGGCAGAGGAGGCCCAGGGCAGGCCAGGGGGCTCTGCCAGAGCTGAACCTTCCCCCCTCCTGCGGCACAGCACAGCCTGTACCCCGCAGCCAGTGCTCCCCACCACGCACATCTGCTGAGCACCCTCCTTGCTGGGCCTACAGGGACCCCCCAGCACCCCCCAGCCCTGAGGGGGTGGCACCACAGCTCCTGGGCTCACCTTCACGTAGCAGTAGTAGTGCCCTGCGTGGCAGCTGTGCCCAGAGTGCAGCAGCACTGCATAGAGGCTGTACAGGACGGGGTCCCTGCGCCGCACAGACATGTAGGGGCGGAGGTTCAGCAGCATGGGGTACCGCACCTCCTGCAGAGACAGGAGGGCTCAGCAGCCTGCACAGGCCATGGCTTCTGTGCTGGGGCAAGAGCAGCACAGCTCTCCCAGCAGGGCCACCTCTCCAGAGAAGGGCACTCAGCCTCCTGGTGCAGAGGGGGTGCTGAGGAAGGCGGCAGGAGGAGCCGAACTCCGCCTGCAGCGCACAGCGGGGGAAGGGCTGCAGGAGCGCGGCACAGCTCACGCTGGCCACAGCAGCACCTCCCGGCCTGCTCTGGGCAGCAGCACCTGGGGCCAGGAGAGAGCCTCAGCCCTGGGCTGCCAAGCGCTCACCTTGGTGATCTTCCCTGCGGCATAGGGGGCAAAGCGCTTCAGTGCCACCGTGAGGACGTTGGGGGCTCGGTGGATGCTGAAGCGTTTGCTGGCCGACACCTCCTGCTGGCACCTGCACAGGCAGAGCTCCAGCTCTTCAAGCTGCTGCGCCAGCCAGCTGCCTGCCAGCCCTGGCCGGGCAGCAAAGCCCTTGGCACTGACCCTGCTGACAGCAGCCGCTGCTCCAGGGCCCCTGCTCACGGCCACGGCTGCCGGCCCAGCTCCTCCTCACCACAGGAGGCAGCCTTCGCGGCAGGCTTCCACGGCCACGGCCCTCAGGGCTGAGCCGCGGAGCAGGCAGTCGAGCCCTCCCGCAGCCAGCAGGGGGCACACCTGCTTGCCCCCAGCACAGCGCCCCCCGGCCGCCCGCAGCCCCCAGCCTCACCTGCCACACTTGTAGGCGTTCTCCCCGCACAGCAGCTCTGCCTGCACAAACTGCCCCAGCGCCTGCACCACGCTCCTGGCCTCCTGCAAGGACAGAGCAGAGCTCAGGCCACCAGTGGCTGTCCACGCCACGGCCCCGAGAGAGCACACCCAGCGTGGGCACAGGGCCACAGGCTGCAGCAAACCCCTCAGCCCCACCAGCTGGCAGCGCCCAGCACCACGAGGGGCAGCTGCAGGGGCCCCAGCACCACGCAGCCTCACGCCCAGGCACCGGGCACTGCCCTGCCAGACACAGCAGGCAGCTCAACAAGGCAGCGGCTTCCCTCTTGCCTGGGCTGTGCCTTGGCACCGGCAGGCTCAGGAGCCCTGAGGGCAGCGATGCTGCAGCTGCAGGAACAGCCCCAGGAGAGCAGAGCTCCTCCCCAGCCCCCACCCTGCCGCCCTACCCCGATCTCCAGCGCCAGGTCCAGGCAAGGCTCGTAGCTGTCCGAGGTGCTCTTGCACTCCAAGCACGTCACTGCCAGAGAAAGAGCACTGAGCGCAGCCTGCCATGGCCCTGCACCCACCCCAGCAGCTGCAGCTGGGCATCTTCTGCACACGCTCAGCAGTGCTCCCAAATGATTCCTCCTGCCGGGCAGCCCTGAGAGGCCCAGGCCCAGGAGCTGGCAGCCAACACTCACCACGGGACCGCAGGGAGCCGCCGAAGATCTGCTGAACCAGCGTCGGGGCCTGGCTCTGGCCATCCAACCTAGGCACAGGAGCAGCAGGGCTCACACCGCCCCTCCCCCACGCCCGAGGGCCCCCTCCCCGTGTCCTCAGCACAGCTCCCCCCGCTGCGCTCTGCCCAGCACACAGGCTGCAGAGCTCCAGAGGCAGAGGGAAGTCGCAGCCTCTGCCAGGCTGCTCTCCCAGGGCCACAGCTCCAGGGCTGGCACCAGGCTCCCAGGGGCACCTTCCTCCAGAAGGAGCAGAAGCTGCCGGCCGCGGCTCAGAGCTGTGCGCTGCAGACTGAGGCAGCGCAGGGCCCAGAGGAAAGCTGCTCACCCCACAGCCACAGAGCTGCACCTGAGCCAGCTGCACCCCGGGTTCCTGGGCAGCTGGCACAGGATCCAGACCCACAGCAGCCTCAGGAGTGGGGGAGAGGGCCACAGCTAGGCTGGGGCAGAGGAGCCGGGAGAAGGGGGACTGTGGCACAGAGGGGCAGAGAGCTGGGCCATCCAGTGCGGCCCCTGCACTCAGTGCCTCCCTCTGGCAGTTCAGCCTGGGGCACAGGGTCAGCCGTCCCACGGGCACGGGGCACTGGTGAGGGCACAGGGCAGGAGGGCCACACATACTGGGCACAGCCATTCCTGCAGGCCTGCTGCATGGCGTCGATGCTGTAGCGCAGGAACTCGTGGGCATCCTGCTGCTGCCGCAAGCAGAGGTGCTGGGCAATGTCTGCAGGAGGGGCAGCAGCCAGCCTCAGCATCTGCTGCAACAGATGCAGCTCCTCCCTCCCTCCCTGCTCCCCCGCAGCCCAAACCTGCTGTCAGACTCACGGCCACGGGAGGAGCCCCCCGCAGCCCACGGAGCCCCCAGCCCCTGGCAGGCTCCCTGAGTCACCTCAGGAGAGCTGTCTGCCAAGAGCTGCTCCCAGCCCACAGCTGCTGCTCCAGCATCAGTCCCTGCTGCAGGGCAGGGCAAGGCAGGGCAGGGCAGGGCAGGGCAGGGCAGGGCAGTGCAGGGCAAGGCAGGGCAGGGCAGGGCAGGGCAAGGCAGGGCAGGGCAGGGCAATGCAGGGCAAGGCAGGGCAGGGCAGGGCAGGGCAAGGCAGGGCAGGGCAGGGCAGGGCAGGGCAAGGCAGGGCAGGGCAGGGCAGGGCAGGGCAGGGCAGGGAAGGGAAGAGCAATGCAGGGCAGGGCAATGCAGGGCAGGGCAGGGCAAGGCAGGGCAGGGCAGGGCAAGGCAGGGCAGGGCAGGGCAGGGCAAGGCAGGGCAGGGCAGGGCAATGCAGGGCAAGGCAGGGCAGGGCAGGGCAGGGCAGGGCAGGGCAAGGCAGGGCAGGGCAGGGCAGGGCAGGGAAGGGCAGGGAAGGGAAGGGAAGAGCAATGCAGGGCAGGGCAATGCAGGGCAGGGCAGGGCAAGGCAGGGCAGGGCAGGGCAAGGCAGGGCAGGGCAGGGCAGGGCAGGGCAGGGCAGTGCAGGGCAGGGCAGGGCAGGGCAGGGCAAGGCAGGGCAAGGCAGGGCAGGGCAGGGCAGGGCAGGGCAAGGCAGGGCAGGGCAGGGCAGGGCAGGGCAAGGCAGGGCAAGGCAAGGCAAGGCAGGGCAGGGCAGGGCAGGGCAGGGCAAGGCAGGGCAGGGCAGGGCAGGGTAGCCTCCCTTACTCTTGAGGTTCCGGATGAAGGACACCGGCTTTATGGCCTGCCCACTGCTGGCAAACGCCTGCCCCACGTGGTCCTGCATCAGGCACAGCATGCAGAAGCCTTCTTGGCGACCTGGAGCAGCAGAGCAGAGGACAGGACGTCAAGGACAAAGCCAGGAGAGATGGAGGCAGGACAGAGGCTGCAGGGATCTCTCTTCCAACAGTGCTCAGCCACGCTCAGTGGTCCCTAGGAGCTCTGTGCTGCAGCACAGCTCTTGGGCATCCTGGGTACACAGGAGCCAGCAGACCTCACCCTGGCTGATGCCATCCCACTCACAGTACCACTGCAACAGCCCTCCCCCCCCCCCCCCCCCCCCCAGAGGAGAGAGCATCCATGGGGATGGAAAACAGCCACAGGCACTCTCCGGAGGAGGGCACAGGTTGGCCCTGAGGGGCAGGTCCCAGCAGAGCCCTACAGACAGGGCTGTGAGCCCTGAGAGCTCCCCCTGCTCCCAGCTCCGAGCCTCCCACAGCAGCTGCTGCCCGCAGGCAGCCTCCTGCCCTGCCCTGGTTGCAGCCAGCAGAGGCAGCACCTCGCCGGTGCCAGGCTGCAGAGCTGGGGAGCACCGCTAGGGCCAGGAGAAGACAGGAACAGCCTCTGGTGGAGACAGGGGCAGCAGGGACAGAGAGGGCACAGCCCAACACTCGCAGCCCCTGCCAGGGCCACCTGCAGAGGTGCCGAGCGCAGGACAGGCAGGCAGCTCCCGCTCCCCACGGGCACCCTGGCACTGCCAGCCTGGCACCGCCAGCCGCCCGGCCCAGGCTCCCCACTCACAGCTGCGGCCGTGCTCCTCGGAGAGCAGGTAGTTGGCGAGCGGCGCCGTGTGGCTCAGGCACTGCAGCGTGGCGTTGAGGAAGCAGCTGCGCCCCAGGTTGTGCAGCCCAGCGCCGACCCCGCAGAGCCGCTCCCACCGCAGGGACAGGCGCCCCACGGGGAAGGGCAGCTGCTGGGGCACGGGGACCCCGTCCCCTCCTGCTGCTGGGGCTTGCTCACCGCCTGCAGGGAGAGGGGCGCTGAGCCACAGGGCTGAGGAGCACCAGCAGCCCCCTCGGCCCTCTCTACCTACCCTGCTTGCTGGTCAGCTCCTCCTTGGGGCTGCCGCGGTGGCTGCCAGCCTCGACCCAGGGCTCCAGCTGCTTCCCCCCCGGGCTGATCCCCCTTGCCACGACCGGCACGCTCAGACTCTGCCTCCTGCTGCCACAGCTCCTTGGGCGCGGCAGCCGGCGGCCAGCCCGGAGCCCCTTCCTCACCCAGCCCCAGCCGGCGCCTCTTGGCTGCCGGCGCCAGCCCCTCCTCCAGCTCCTTCAGCCTCCGCATGCTGTGCACCATGGCGCCACGCTCGCTGGCCTCGACTCAGCCGTCCCTGGCCACTGAACTCCTTCCTCCTCCTCCTCCTCCTCCTCCTCCTTCTCCTCCTCCTCCTCCTCCTCGTGTCCCTCGCGCTCGGTGTCCAGGCAACAGGCTGAGGCGGAGCGGCGCTGCTGATTGGCTGCAGTGCCAAGGGGGGGCGGGACTTGTCAGGGCGTGGCCGTCGGGCTCGGCGATGCCCATTGTGTGCTGGCACCGCGGCGCAGCCGGGGGGGGGGCCTGGCCCTGCCCTGCTTCAGCCCCTGGCCCTGGCAGGTGCTGAGGGCAGTGGCACCAGGAGGGATCTGAAGGTGGCCTCGCAGCAGCTCCTCTCCTCCCCTCCTCCTCTCTTCCCCTCCATTCCCGGGGGCCCAGGGGATCCCTCCCTGGCTGAGGAGGGCTGCTGCAGACCCCAGCTAGTAGCTTCCCCTGCTCCTTGACCAGTGGGGTTCTTGTGCTGGTTGTCAGTTGTGAATATATCTCAACACTGTAACTCCTGGAGAGTTTGTGCATATTCCTTGCACCCCATTGCAGATTTCCCTTTGCCTATCAATACAGCTTTCCTTTGCTTCCAGCTGGGCTGGGCTGGCAAAGGTAATGTTGGGGGGGAATTTCAACCACAGGGAAGAAGGAGCAAAGATCATTGTCACATTTGATGCTCAGAGTTTACATCTGACTGGAGGGGAACAAGCCTTTGGCTGTCAAAGATCCTTCCAGACTTACATTCCCAGCTACAGCTCTCCTTCAAAGTAAGCACAAGCTGTTCTCCAGGGCAGTATCAAAGCTAGGAGGAGAATCCAGGTGTGTTCCTGAACACCTCCTGAAGTCCATTCAAGGCAGCAGCTGGAAAACCAGCAGGGAAATCCAGCTTCTGGGTGATAAAAATGCCACCATGGGTCTGTTAAGGAAGCACAATCCACAGCACCCTCTGCCCTTGCCAGGCTGTGTCCCTCTGCCTAGATCTGCAGCTGAATTCATTTCTGACTCAGCAGTGGGGTTTTGTTTGCACTCTGCTGTTCCCTGCTCTGCAGAGGACTTGGGGGTTTTGTTGCAGACAAATTACTTGCATGTGCCTAAACAAAAGCAGGAACCACTCCCAGAAGTCTGCTTCTGTCTGCTGGTTTTTAAGGCACTGATTTGATTTGGGTTAAGCTAACCAGGCAGGAATTACAACAAGAGACTTCTCTTTATTCCCCCCCCCCCCCCCCCCCAAGATTAGGTATTACACTTATCAGATTGTGGACAGGTTCTGTTTGCTTGCAAATTCCCCCAGGATGCTCCTGGGCAGCTTGAGTGCAGTGTAGAGCATTCAGAAAATTGCAAAGGCTAAACCACGAAACAGCTTCACCCCACTGATCAAACCAGAGGCCAGGCAGGAGCTCAGGGAGAGCCAAGGAGAGCGCAGGTTGTGCTCCCGGGGATGGAGCAGGAACTGGGAGATGCTCCCTAGGTCTCTGGCCGGCAGCCGGCTCCAGAGCTGCCGCTTTGTAATCTGATTTGCGGATCGTGTGGCACAGCCCAAAGGGAAAGGCCCTGCCAGAACCAAAGTGTCCTCAGGCACGGCTGCCACGAGGCCAAACTCCTGCGGCAGCCCTGTCGGAAGGGTGCGAGGCAGCCGCAGCTTGCCGGCAGGCAGCCAGGGAGCAGGGCCCCAGGGCAGGCAGGGCCAGGGAGAAGCCAGGACCCAGGGCTGGTGTCTGCAATGCTGCCGCCAAGGCAGCGAGGCCAAGAGGAAAGCAGAACATGGGAGTGAGCAAGAGGAAGGCAAGAGCAAGAGAGCCCCCACAGCTTTCTGCTCACCCTGCTTAAGCTGTTCAGAGACAATGTGTCCCAGGCCAAGGCACACTGGGTGCCAAGCACCCTGCTAATCATAGTGCCAACCCCAAGCACACTTCCCCCTCCAGCAGCCTTGACCTGTCCCAGGGGAAGGCAATTTCCTGCCTTTGTCTTTCCCCATTCAGGCCTCCACTGGTGGAGATGGGGGAAGGAGGGTTTGGAGCGCACTGTAACAGCCACATCTGAGCAAACTCCTTCTTTTAGGTGCAGTGGGGCTTAAACCCGAGATCCAGCTACAGATTGGCCTAGTGACAGAATGGTGTCAAAGCAGCTGCTCTGCTGCACAAGCAGAGGAAGGCACATTTTCCCCTGGGTGACATGTGTAGACCTCTAGCAAGACAGTTCCAGGGCCTCAAAATGCCAGAAGAGGTGAAGAGAGCTTATTCTGTGAGCCCCACCTGCATCTGTCACAATCCCCTCCCAGAGCAACCTGGCAGGGCCAGTGCTGACCTGGAGATGTCACCTGAGGGCTGTGGGGGCAGGCAGGGCCCAGGCCAGCAAGAAGAGAGCAGAGACAAGCCCAGATGAGTGTGGAGTCCTGCCTGTGGGCTGGCATCAGCTGGGAGCCCTGTGCAGGCTGGGGAGCAGGCTGGTGCAGAGGGCCCTGGGGGTCCTGCTGGACAGGATGTGAGTGGGAGGCAGCAGTGCCCCATAGCAGGAGCTGGGTTTGGGGCTGTGTCCCCAGGGGCATTTCCAGCTGAGGCAGAGCTGGGAGCATCCCCCCAGTGCTGCTGTTGAGGAAGGCTGCTCTCAGGGCTCCTCCCTTTCTCCTCCCAGCGTTTGCCTACGGAGCAACAGGAGCAGGGAAAACCTACCCCATGCTGGGCTCAGAGAAGAGCCCTGGCATCATCTACCTCACCATGGAGGAGCTGTACAGGAGGCTGGAGGCTAGGAAGGAGCAGAAGAGCTACCAGGTCCTGGTCTCCTACCTGGAGGTAGGCTGTGCCCAGCTGTGCCCCTCCTGCTGCCAGGCCACCATCTCCAAGGTCTGGGCTTGTAGTGCCAGGGCTAACCCTGTGCTGCCAGCTGTGCCCAGGGCAGCCCCAGACTGGAAGCAGGCTGCCCCTACCCAGTCTGCTGAGCTGGTGCTGCTGGTCTGCCCCCTCTGGAGCTGGGGGCCACAGGGCACAGGGCAATGAGGGCTTCCTGGCTGCAAGGGCTTTGGAGGAGCAATGGCTCAGTGCCTGACTGGTGAAGCCTCCTGAGCTGTCCTCTGCCTTTAAGGCACCTTCAGCTGCTCCTGCTGGCACCAGGTGCCAGAGGTGCTGTTGGGTGGGCAGCAGGCCCTGGGGTCCAGAGCTGCTCTGCCTGCTGCCCTTTGGGGCCCCAAGCCTCATCCTGAGCTGGAGCTGCCTGCTGCAGGTCTACAACGAGCAGATCCGTGACCTGCTGGAGCCCAAGGGCCCTCTGCCCATCCGGGAGGATCCTGAGAGAGGAGCTGTGGTTCAGGGTCTCTCCATCCAGCAGGTGGGGGTGGAAGCAGGCACAAGGTGTGGGCAGCGCTGCGCCTGCCCCAGGGGTGCCAGCGGGCACTGGGGGACCTGGAGGGGGGAGGGGAGGGCTGTGGGGACCCGGGGCAGGGGCTGTGGGGACCCGGGAGTGCCAGCTGGCTGGGTGCTGGCTGGCAGCAGCGCTGAGCCCGAGGCCAGAGGAGCCCTGCAGAGCCGCAGGAGGCCTCAGCCTGTGTGCCTGTGGCCGCTCGGTGCCCGTGCCGGGGCTGCGCCGATCCCTGCCCTCTGCCTGCTCCCCGCCAGCCCAGCTCGGCAGAGCAGCTCCTGCAGATGCTGCTCGGGGGCAGCAGGAACCGCACGCAGCATCCCACCGATGCCAGCGCCTCCTCCTCCCGCTCCCACGCCGTGCTGCAGGTGAGGGGTGGTGCTTGGGGCAGCCCTTGGCACCGCTGCCCGGAGCGGGGCAGGCGGCGATGCTGTGCCAGGGCCGGCGTGCCAGGGCTGCTGCCGCGGCTGCGAGCGGCGAGCCCGAGCGCCCTGCGGAGCTGCAGCCTGCCCTCTGTGTGCCCTGCCAGGTACAGGTGAAGCAGCAGGACCGCGCCGGGGGCCTCGCTGGGGCTCTGCCGGTGGCCAAGATGAGCTTGGGCGACCTGGCCGGCTCGGAGCGAGCCGCGGTGGCCAAGAGCAGGGGCGAGCGGCTGCGGGAGGGAGCCAGCATCAACCGCTCGCTGCTGGCCCTGCTCAGCGTCAGCCAGGCGCTGGCTGGGGCCGAGGGAAGGCTGCCGCCGAGGGGCCCTGAGCGCCGTCCCCAGGGCAGAGCTGCCGTGGGCTGGGCCTGGCCGGGGCTGGGAGCCGAGGGCCAGCCCCTGAGCGGAGCCTCGCTGTGCCGGGCAGGGCAAGCAGAGCCACGTCCCGTAGCGGGACAGCAAGCTGAGGCGGCTGCTGAAGGGCTCCATCGGCGGCACCCTGATGCTGGCTGCCCTCAGCCCCTCGCCGCTCTGCTGCCAGGACACCCTCAACACCCTCAGGTGTGCCAGCAGGGCCAAGGAGATCCAGGTCTCGGTGAGCACCTCGCCCCGCGGCCGGCAGCTGCTGGGGCTGCCCGGGAAGGAGCCTGGGGCAGGCTGCTGCGGGCTGCTGCCTCCCTGCCGCCTCCCTGCTGCAGCCGGGCTGCCTCTGGAGCCCCTCTCAGAGTCAGCTGCAGCCGCCCGGGCCCCACCAGCCCAGGGCAGGCTGAGGAGCTGCCCCGCTGCCGCCTCAGCAGAGGGGAAGGAGCTGTCCCGGGGCTGCTCTCAGCTCCGCTCCTCCCTCTCCCCGCAGCTCCAGAGCAACCTGCCGAGCCCGGACTCCCACGTCTGTCCGTACGTTGTGCTGTGTGCGCAGCTGAGAGCGGAGGTGAGCTGCCGGGGGCAGGGCTGGGCTCTGTCTGCAGCTCTGCTTTGCCTGGCACCCAGCCTGCTGAGCTGCTGGGGCTCAGGGCATGCTCTGAGCCAGGGCTGCCCCTTGCTCACAGGTGGCAGAGCTGCAGGCCAAGCTCCGTGCCTATGAGGATGCTGCCCGGGGGGCACAGAGCCAGGTGCCAGTGCTGCTGCCTGCCCTCGGCTCCAGCCTGCTGCAGCTGCCCAGGTGAGGCTGCTGGGCAGGAGGGATGGAGCCTGGGCTGGCATCTTGGGGTCCCCCATGGCCAGGAGCTTGCAGAGTTTGGCTGCTGGCTGCAGCCCAAGTGGCTGCCAGGACGCAGCTGAGCTGCTCTGCTGCTGTGCCACAGCCTCTCCACTGCCCAGCTGGAGTGAGGAGCCTGGCAGCCCCCAGCCCCCACAGCTGGGGGACAAAGGCCAAAGCTTCCTTGGGCTCCCTCCCAAACCTTGGTAGGCCCAGGGATGGCTTCCCCAGAGGCTCTTCCCTGGCTCAGGGGCTGCTGCTGTGACTCCTGCAGGTTGGAGGAGGCTGTGCCCAAGGTGTGCCTGGACCTGACTGGTGGGGAGAGGGCTGGAGAGCAGCAGCAGCTGGCAGCTGGGTGTCCTGCTCCCTCGCAGCTGGCCTTGGAGGAGGTGAGAGGAGGGCTTGGCCTGGTGAGTGGGACCCAGCAGGCAGCTCAGGTACCTTGCTGGGCTGCACTGGGCAAGCTGGGAGCTGAGCTGCTCTGGGAGCTCTTGGCTCAGCAGGTGCTGGGCTGTGGAGTGCTGGAGAAAGCTCTGAGCCTGGCAGGGAAGGGGCAGCTCCCTTGGAGAATTACAGAATATAGAATCCTTTAGCTTGAAAAAGGTCCTTGAGATCACCACATCTAACTCTTTCAGCCTCCCCCTGCCAAGCCCACCACTACCCTGTGTGCCTTAGCACCACCTCCAGATGGCTTTTCAATCCCTCCAGGGAGGGTGAAACCACCACTGCCCTGGACAGTCTGTTCCAGAGCTTGATAATCTTTTGGGTGAAGAAACTATTCCCAATAGCCAACCTAAACCACCCCTGATACAACCTGAGGCTGTTTGCTCTCATCCTAGCAGATGAAGAACCAATCTTAGAGGATCACCAGCTTCAACTCCAGCTCCCTCAGCCTCTCCTCATGGGGCTTGAGGGGTCTGGTACTGCAAGAAGGGGGCCGCTTATTCGACCAATTTGATCAGCGGATTCCACTTTATTGAGCATCAGACACATCTTATATACAGTTTGCTATAATTATGCCCACTTGGCAACATACTATTGGTTGCTCTCTAAAAGGTTACATCATTGTTTTCACAACTCTGTGGAATTCTTCTATCCGGCCTAATTGCTCTCTTTCCCAGATCTCGCCTCCTCCTTATCTTGCTTGCCTCCCATCTCAGGGGCAGCTGGACTTCAGCATACCAAGCAATCAGCACTTTCTCACATCTCCTACTCTGCTACTATATTATCAACAAAGAATTCTTCAAGGCCTGAATTGCACAGGTGTTCCTGGGACCCATGTCCCCTCTTGTCCGACAACAGTCTGGAGCACAGCCTTAGGAGGAGAGGCTGAGGGAGCTGGGGTTGCTTAGCCTGGAGAAGAGGAGGCTCAGGGGAGACCTCATTGCTGTCTACAACTCCCTGAAGGGAGGTTGTAGCCAGGAGGGGGTTGGTCTCTTCTCCCAGGCAGCCAGCACCAGAACAAGAGGACACAGTCTCAAGCTGTGCCAGGGAAGGTTTAGGCTGGAGGTGAGGAGAAAGTTCTTCACTGAGAGAGTTGTTGGCCACTGGAATGTGCTGCCCAGGGAGGTGGTGGAGTCCCCATCCCTGGAGGTGTTTAGGAAGAGCCTGGATGAGGCCCTTGGTGCCATGGTTGTAGTTGATCAGATGGTGTTGGGTGATAGGTTGGACTGGATGATCTCAGAGGTCTTCCTCTCCTCTCCTCTCCTCTCCTCTCCTCGAGTCTCCTCTCCTCGAGTCTCCTCTCCTCGAGTCTCCTCTCCTCTCCTCGAGTCTCCTCTCCTCTCCTCGAGTCTCCTCGAGTCTCCTCTCCTCTCCTCTCCTCGAGTCTCCTCTCCTCTCCTCTCCTCTCCTCTCCTCGAGTCTCCTCTCCTCTCCTCTCCTCGAGTCTCCTCTCCTTTCCTCTCCTCGAGCCTCCTCTCCTCTCCTCTCCTCTCCTCTCCTCGAGTCTCCGAGTCTCCTCTCCTCGAGTCTCCTCTCCTCGAGTCTCCTCTCCTCTCCTCGAGCCTCCTCTCCTCTCCTCTCCTCTCCTCTCCTCTCCTCTCCTCTCCTCTCCTCTCCTCTCCTCTCCTCTCCTCTCCTCTCCTCTCCTCTCCTCGAGCCTCCTCTCCTCTCCTCTCCTCGAATCTCGTCTCCTCTCCTCGAGTCTCCTCTCCTCGAGTCTCCTCTCCTCGAGTCTCCTCTCCTCTCCTCGAATCTCGTCTCCTCTCCTTGAGTCTCCTCTCCTTGAGTCTCCTCTCCTTGAGTCTCCTCTCCTCTCCTTGAGTCTCCTCTCCTCGAGTCTCCTCGAGTCTCCTCTCCTTGAGTCTCCTCTCCTTGAGTCTCCTCTCCTCGAGTCTCCTCTCCTCTCCTCTCGTCTCCTCTCCTCTCCTCGAATCTCCTCTCCTCTCCTTGAGTCTCCTCTCCTTGAGTCTCCTCTCCTCTCCTTGAGTCTCCTCTCCTCTCCTCTGTCACAAAGCAGAGGAGGCAGAGTGTTTCCAGCATGTTTGTCATTGCACAGGTGTGGCTGAGGTCTCCTCTTGCAGCCCCCAGGCAGTTCTGATCACCCATGCTCAAGGCAGACTCATTCACACTGCCAGGTTTGATGGGCTTGTGAAGCAGCACAAGAGCTACTTCAGTGCCTTGGAGGTGCTGAAGTTGCTCACAGCTTTGGTGTTTGTTTGAATATTTAATCCATGACAGGTTGTGACAACTGAAAACTGCTCCTGGTGAGGGAGCTGGGAGGGAAGAGCATCTCCCACAGGCTGCAGACCTTTAGCCCAGCTTCTGTACACCCTGGCCCCTGCATGCTTCCACTGACCTTGCACTGTGATCCCGGCTTTTGCTTTAGAGGCCTCTGTCTCACAGGGGTATTCCCCCCTGGCCTTGGCTGTGGGCTCATGGATGATCAGAGTGGCTCCTGTGCCCTCTTGGTGCCAGTCACACTTCTGGCTTTTCCGGATGGCTTTGCCGTCCTTGTACCACCTGATGGCGGCATCAGGCTCTGACAGTTCCCAGCTCAGGCTGATGTCCTGTCCTGCTGCTGCTCTTCTGTCCTCCAGCTGCTTTACAGCCTCAGGAGGTTTTTCTGAAGAGGGGAACAGAACAAAACAAAACATGAGGGTGGTGAGAGCCTGGCACAGGTTGCCAGGGAGGTGATGGAAGCCTCATCCCTGGAGGTTGTGAGGGCCAGGCTGGAGGTGGTGCTGAGCAACCTGCTGTAGTGTGAGGTGTCCCTGGCCATGGCAGGGGGGTTGGGACTGGATGAGCCTTGAGGTCCCTAAACAATTCTATGATTCTAACAAACCAAATCAAAACCAAACCAAATTAAAACCAAACCAAATCAAACCAAACCAAACCCAAATCAAAACAATACAAAACCAATCCAAGCATAAAGAAACCCAACCCAAACCAAACCAACAACCCCCCACCAAGCCAAACCAACCAACCACACCCCAAGGGAACTTTGAATACAACTCATGACCAATATATTATCAAGGGTTTCACAACTCAGATGCCCAGCAAGGTTTCACACTCCCCAGTGAATGACTGACATCAGGCTAGGGAAAGGGGGAGAAAAGCAGATCTTCAGGGCCCAGGAATGGCAGCTCTGGAGTTTCAGTGGCTATTAAGGATTCTGATAAGCCAGATCTAAGGAAGAAATTAGAGTAGATAGAAGAGAGAAATGTTTGACACTGAGGGTGATGACCTGGCCCAGGTCACCTAGTGAGGTTGTAGAAGTCCCATGCTTGGAACCACTCCAGGTCAGGTTGGACAGGGCTCTGAGCAGCCTGATCTAGTTGCAATGTTCCTGCTGCCTGCAGGGGGACTGGACTGGATGACCTTTGAAGGTCCCTTCCATCCTAAACCATTCTGTGGTCCTAAAATTGCTTACAGGAGCTGAGGACTTGTCCTGAGGGCATCCATTTCAAGGGATGTCATCGTGTCTGCTGCCTGCACAGAGAGCCTTGGCTGATTCTCTCACATGCAGACAGTGTGAGCAGCAATTGTCTGTCCAATGAGACAGCTCAGTGGGTTCTGCCCTTCTCAAACACCTCTAAAACATTTCAGCATTTCCCTTGTTTCCAAGGCCAAAGCTCAGTGCCTTGAGGCTGGCAGCGAAGGCTGCTCTTCATTTGGATCACCACTAAAGTTTGCCTTCATGGGTAACTGACAGAACCTCCTGGAAAGACAGCCAAGGATGCAAACCCAGAGCCTTTCTCATCTCCTTACCTTTCACACCCAGAGAAGCCTTGGAGGTCAGAGCAGGGGCAGTGAGAATGACTTCCCCAGCATCCCCAGGAGCCACGGCCCCGACGGGAAGTGTGCACTGCTGCCCCGCGGCGGAGGCTTCAGATCGCCCTCCGCTTTCCACTTGGCTCCCAGGCAGTGTCCAGCTGAAGTCAGCAATGCTTTCATGGGACACAAGACACTCAAAAGTGCAATCTGCTCCCTCCTGGATTCCTGTGTTCTTCAAGCCTTTGGTGATGCCAATGTTCAGCCCTGGAGGACAAAAAGTGGCTTAGTACAATGACATGGGCAGGAGTGTGGACATTGTTAGCTCATCAGACTGCTTTGTCCACTCAGCTGGGAAGACACCACTGCATTCCTTCCAGGTGTGTTTGACATGGGAAGGGTTTCTCAGCCATTATCCACTCAGAGTCACCACAGAGCTACAGAGAAGGGCATTGCGCTGGAAGGACTGCGGGAAGAACTGAGTGGAGAGAAGTCAAGACTCACTGAGCTAGAGGGGAGAAAAGTTGTCAGGTAGGAAGCCTCTGGGATGTTGTCTGAGGTATTTCTCTGTGTAGCTAGGAGAAATGGGATGCTTGTTCACTTGTTACCATCCTACCCCCACCTAATATTCATGGAACCATCATGGAATGGCTGCAGTTGGAAGGGACACCTCCTACTAGCCTGGCTTGCCCAGAGCCTCATCCAGCCTGCTCCTAAACACTTGCAGGGATGGGGCAGCCACAGCTTCTCTGGACAGCCTGTTGCAGTGTCTCACCACCCTCAACAATAAGGAACTTCTGCCTAATGTCTGATGGAGCTGCTTCCTGATGCTCAAATCAGAGACATTCAAACTGTGTCTCACACATGTGAGTGTGAAACCATCAACAATGCTGCAGCTGTCCTTTAAGAGGAACTGGGCTTTGCTCAGACACCACCTTGTAATGGGAGGCTTTAGGAGGAACAGCTGTGAGACCAAGTGACCAAGGGCACCAAGAATGACAGCACTCTTTGGATGTCCATCACCCACAGTACTTCCCCTGGACGCTGACCTTTGGCTTGGCAGCATCAGTGCCAGTATCACAGGTGTGTAAGCCTGCATCTGTCTTTTCTAGGTCATGGCTAAGGAGGCACAGGGGCTTCCCACTCTGTGTCTGCTCCTACTTGCTACCAGAAGTGATCTTCTCACCATCCTTTCTCCAAGCAGGTTTGACCTTCTCTTTGGAGACTTCACACTGCAGGTACATCACACCACACTCCTCCCCAAAGCCATCAGCCAAGGCCTTCATGAAGACAGCAGGTTCCTCTGAAGGCTAGCAGCCAAACCAGAGCACAACCAGGATAT
Source organism: Melanerpes formicivorus (assembly GCF_026170545.1). NCBI lineage: Eukaryota > Metazoa > Chordata > Aves > Piciformes > Picidae > Melanerpes > Melanerpes formicivorus. The sequence goes on from NW_027142455.1 coordinate 277,457, forward strand.
GTCAGCTGAGGCACTTTCAGCTGCTGCCCACTATTGAAAGAGAGCTGCAGGAAACCCTTGCAATGCTGCTGATGCCAATGCAGAGCCCAAAGCAGTCCCACACCTCCTGACTGCAATGAGTGTTAGGGAAAGCAGAACCTGTTCCTGGGTGGGTGAAAGGAAGGAGAGAAGCATTGCCATGGATAAGGAATGAGAGCCAGTGCTACAGCAGCAGGCTCTCTATGACTCTGCAGCTGTGAGCTTGCAAGGACATATTGCTCTCTGTGTTGGGGCATCTGTCAGGCAAAGGAGATCTCCTCACAGGGAACAGGGCTTGGAGCAGGCATGGAGTGAAGGCCAGAGGGACAGCTTCACACTTCTCTGGAGCAGCTGCTCAACAAGCTAGGCTAGATTTAAGGAAGCCCTTGGCTGCATCATCAGGAGCAGAAATGTTCTTCAGGAATCTCCATCTCTGGAGCCATGTGGCATACTAAGGACAGCAGCAAACTGCTTTCTCTATGCTGAGTCAGACCAGCTCCAGACCTGCTGTACTGAGGATGTGCCCTACCTTTACAGGCTCCTTCAAACCCCATAGTATTCTATGATTCTATGGCTCATAACACAGTCAGTTCAGGGAGCTGGAGAGGGCAAGAAGGTCTCCCCTGAGCCTCCTCTTCTCCAGGCTAAGCAACCCCAGCTCCCTCAGCCTCTCCTCACAGGGCTGTGCCCCAGACCCCTCCCCAGCTTTGTTGCCCTTCTCTGGACACCTTCCAGCACCTCAACCTCTTTCCTAACCTGAGGGGCCCAGAACTGGACACAGGACTCAAGGTGTGGCCTAACCAGTGCTGAGCACAGGGCACAATGACCTCCCTGCTCCTGCTGGCCACACTCTTCCTGCTGCAGGCCAGGATGCCATTTGCCTTCTTGGCTCCCTGGGTGCACTGCTGGCTCATGTTCAGCCTTCCATCAACCAGTACCCCCAGGTCCCTCTCTGCCTGGCTGCTCTCAGCCACTCTGACCCCAGCCTGCAGCACTGCCTGGGGTTGCTGTGGCCAATGTGCAGCACCTGGCACTTGGATGTGTTCAATCTCCTGCCCTTGGACTCTGCCCATCCGTCCAGCCTGTCCAGGTCCCTCTGCAGAGCTCTCCTACCCTCTAACAGATCAACTTCTGCCCCCAGCTTGGTGTCATCTGCAGATGTACTGCTGATGGACTCAATGCCCTCACCCAGATCATCACCAGGCCAACCTCCCTGCTGCACACCATCTGTACCTTCAACAGGCAGCATGGCTTCGGTCTCCACGTTTCCAGCCCTGCCCTTGGACACACCAGCATCTTCAGGCTTCACCTTCAAAACCCTGAGCTCTGCTGAATGCTGCTCCTGCTTGATTTTGGACTTCTCAGAGGGCTCAGTGGCTGTGTGCTCCTTGAACCACTTCACACTCTTGGGAGAAGGCCTGAAGTCACAGACCAAGATGAGCGAATGGTGCTCCAGAGCTCTCTTGTCCTCCAGCTTCCTGGTGATCTGTATGTGGGAATCTGCAAAGCAGGGGTAGGGAAGAAGAAAGGGGGAATGGGCAGAAGAGGAAAGTTTCTGATCTGTATTTCATGCCAGTTTATTTCCTGTATGTCATTCCCAGCTGCTTGGTGAACTGCTCAGATGATGCTGCGGGTTTCTGTTACAGACCTGAGTGGCTTTGAAGCAAACCCAACCTGAGGATCTTTAGGGAAGGCAAGGTTTCTGTAAGGCAACACTTTACATTGCAGATGCAGGGATCAATACTTACTGAATTGCTTGCTGATTAGAGTTGGCATTCAAGTATGAGCAAAGGAAAGTCAAAACAAGGACTTTAGAATGGGATTGGAGATATTTACCATGGTGACAGCAGAAGACATCAAGCCTGGAAGCTTGGTCCCAGATCAAGTCAATGACCAAGCAGATTCATTACATGAGCTGGCAAACTTGTCTAGCTCAGGAATGGGACAAAATAATCTCTCTTGGCAAATTTCTTTGGTTTTGTCCTCTGTGGTAAAGTCAAGAAGGAAAAAACAACCAACCCAAAGCCTAGCCTTGGCTCCATTTGAATACCAGGCACTCCAAACTCATGTAGTCAAATCCTTTCCTAAGGCATGGATGTCTCATCTATAGAATCACAGAATCATTAAGCTTGGAAAAGACCTCAAAGATTAGCAGGTACAACCATGAGCCCAACCCCATCATGCCCACTCAACTGTGTCCTGAAGTGCCATGTCTGCACATCTCTTCAATGCCTCCAAGGATGGGGACTCCACCACTGCCCTGGGCAGCCTGTCCCAGCGTTCCAACCAACAACTGGGAGCTGGGAATTGACCAGATCTTCCACATGCACCTACACTGCCAGGAGCCCAGAGCGTGGAAGCTGCACACTAGACAGTGCTGTCTGAAACAAATGACTTCCCAGGCCCTGTGAGAGGGAGGATCTCTCCATGGTGCAGCCAAGCCAGGACACCTTACCTCTGACAAGTAGGTTTGCTGTGGCTTTGGACTTGCCAGTGGGGAGCTGCACGGTGCCTGTCACGCTGGCACTGGTTTGCAGGACGGTCAGCCTGGGGCTGGTGCCTTCTTGCTGCATGATAATGTTTCTGCCAGCCTGCAAGGCTTCTCCACACAGCAGCCATCTGGGAGGTTTCACAGATGGAGTGGAGGTCTCCCATTCCAAGGTGGCCTCTTCAGGCTCGGTCACATCCTCGTCACACAACTCCTTTACCATGCTAATGGATTGCTCTGGATCCAGGGGGGAACAGGAGAGCAGGGATTTAGGAATCCCTCAGTAGCATTCTGCACACTTCTGCAATCTTTACTGAACTTAGTGGCTCAAAAAGCCTTCAAACATTCCTTTGTTTGTGCATCACAATAACCTCAGCTCCTCCAGGGACTGATTGAATGTGGTCCCCACCATCTGGGAAGGACTTGAAAGAGAAGGATCCCACCCATTATCAGAAGATACAAATTCCTCCCCACTGCTGGTGGCATGGGATGGGCTCACACCACCAAATCTGCCTTAAGTTCTCACCACCTTCCTGTCCCTGCCTAGCTGCACCCCCAAAACAATAGGCTAACTCTCCTGAACCTTCCTCCTTGGATTGGGAAGGTCAGAGCCTTCTTCTCAGCACTTACTCCACCCCACCCCCATGCAGGAACAAGATCCCCCTTTGTCCTCCTACCCTCTTGAGGCATCCTGATGTTGGCAGCAGCCTTCAGCTTGTTGTCAGTTTTGGACCATTGGGGCTGGACCTCACCATGTGAAATGTCCCAGACAAAAGATCCACTCTCCTATTCATCCACTTCCACATCTTCCAGGGCTTTAACAATCCTGATCTCTGGGGCTGTGAAAGGAGAGAGAGGAAGATTTCCCTGAGCTTCATCATGCCTGGCTCTGCTGTGATCACCTTCTGCATGCTTGCAGACAGAGCACATGGAGTGTGTGTTATTCCAGACCAACATCCCCTCCTGGCCACTTTCCTTCTTCAGCACAGGAATCACATTCCCTGCTTGACCCTAGAGGCACAGTACCAGCTCCAGCAGAGGATTTTATGGCTGCTAGAACTTTACACAGGCTTCAAAAGAAGTTAACCACATTAAGGAGTGAAAATCTGCCAAGGATTCCTAAACACAAGCCTCCCATCTCCTGCATCCTAATCACTGAGCAACCTGATCCAGCTGCAGATGTCTCTGTGCACTGCCAGGGGGTTGGACTAGAGGATCTTTAACGGTCTCTTGCAAGCCAAAGGATGCTATTCTACAGGAAAGCTGGAGAAGGGATCTGGAGAAGGGACTGCAGTGACAGGACAAGGGGCATTGATTTCCACCCAGAGCAGGGCAGATTTAGATTGGACATCAGGAAGAAGTCCTTTAGTGAGTGTGGAGAGACACTGGAACAGATTGCCTGGAGACACTGTAGATGCCTCATCCCTGGAAGTATTGAAGACCAGGCTGGATGGGGCTTTGAGCAAGCCAGTGTAGTGGGAGCTGTCCTGGCAGGGGGGTTGGAACTGGATGAGCTTTAAGCTCCCTTCCAAGCCAAACCATTCTATGATTCTATGAAAGCTGTCCCATTCACATCCTTCTCTGCAAGCTTACAGCCTTGGCTGTGTGTCTGGACCACAGCAGCCACAGGGACATCTGCCACATGCTTTGCCCCAGCTGTAGCTTTGCTTCAGAGTCTCTTGCACTCAGCATATTCCTCTTTAACTCTGCACCTTTGCACTGACTCATCAGAACCAATTCACCATTTTGTGCTCCTGCAGCCCTTGCCTTTTGGAAGGGATTTCACCTTGACTCATCCTCAGGAGCAGGGCTCAGATGTAAAGCAGCCTGCATGCAAAGGGCATCTCATCCCAGTGACAAAGTCAGGGAGGAAGGAGGAGTTCAACAGAGCAGTGGAACAGAACAAGTGTGTGTGAAGTTCTTGCTAAACCTAAGTGGCCACATGAGGACAGCATCTAGTAAGGAACAGGACACTGCCAGTTTGTCTTTTCAGAGCACAGACTCAGACTGCTCTGAGTTGGAAGGAACCTTAACATCATTTTCTCCCAACCCCTCTGCCATGGGCAGAGACATTTTCCCCTAGATGAGGTTGTTCCAAACTCCATCTCACCTGACCTTGAACACTTCAAGGCAGGGGGCACCCATAACCTCTCTTAGGAAACTCTTCCTGTGCCTTACCCTCTTCAGAGTGAGCCTAAGAGCTAATCTAAATCTACCTTCTGGCAGCTTCAAATCCTTATTCCTCATCCCATCATGACATTGCCCTGATGGAGGTCCCTCCCCATCTTTCCTGAGGGCCCCCTGAAGTACTGGAAGCCTACTCTGAGGTCCCTCTGGAGTTTATCTTCTCCAGGCAGAACAACCCCAACTTCCTCAGGCCCTCCTCACAGGGGCAGTGCTTCAGCTCCCCCATTTTCACCTCCCTTCAGATGCAGCTCTGGGAAAAAACCATCTGCCAGGGCAGAGCAGACCATTTCTTTTTATTTAGAATAACCCATATTTATTTAGAAGAAACCAAACCAGGTTGGAAGAGACCTTCAAGATCATGGTGTCCAACCCATCAACCAATCCAACCCACCCAAACAGCTAACCCATGGCACCAAGCACCCCAGCAAGTCTCCCCCTGAACACCTCCAGGGATGGGGACTCCACCACCTCCTTGGGCAGCCCATTCCAAAGGGCAATCACTCTCTCTGTGTAGAACTTCTTCCTAACATCCAACCTGAACCTCCCCTGGCACAGCCTGAGACTGTGTCCTCTTGTTCTGCTGCTGGGTGCCTGGGAGAAGAGACCAACCCCGTCTGGTTACAACCTCCCTTCAGGGAGTTGGAGAGAGCAAGAAGGTCTCCCCTGAGCCTCCTCTTCTCCAGGCTAAGCAACCCCAGCTCCCTCAGCCTCTCCTCCCAGGGCTGTGCTCCAGACCCCTCCCCAGCTTTGTTGCCCTTCTCTGGACACCTTCCAGCAAGTCAACCTCTTTCCTAAACTGAGGAGCCCAGAACTGGACACAGGACTCAAGGTGTGGCCTCAGCAGTGCTGAGCACAGGGCACAATGACCTCCCTGCTCCTGCTGGCCACACTGTTCCTGATGCAGGCCAGGATGCCATTGGCCTTCTTGGCTCCCTGGGTGCACTGCTGGCTCATGTTCAGCCTACCATCGACCAGTACCCCCAGGTCCCTTTCTGCCTGGTTGCTCTCAGCCACTCTGACCCCAGCCTGCAGCACTGCCTGGGGTTGCTGTGGCCAATGTGCAGCCCCTGGCACTTGGATGTGTTCAATCTCCTGCCCTTGGACTCTGCCCATCAGCCCAGCCTGTCCAGGTCCCTCTGCAGAGCCTCTCTACCCTCCAGCAGATCAACTCCTGCCCCCAGCTTGCTGTCAGCTGCAAATTTACTGATTATAGACTCAATGCCCTCCTCCAGATCATCAATGAAGATGTCAAAGAGCACAGGGCCCAGCACTGATCCCTGGGGCACACCACTGGTGCCTGGCTGCCAGCTGGCTGTGGCACCATTCACCACCACTCTCTGGGCTCAGCCTCCAGCCAGTTCCTAACCCAGCTCAGAGAGCTGCTGTCCAAGCCAGGGGCTGACAGCTTGGCCAGCAGTTTGCTATGGGGGATGGTGTCAAAGGCCTTGCTGAGGTCCAGGTAGACTACATCAACAGGCCTCCCCACATCCACCAGGCAGTCACCTGATCATGGAAGGAGATCAGGTTGGTCAGGCAGGACCTGCCCTTCCTGAATCCATGCTGGCTGGGCCTGATCCCTTGGCCATGCTGTGAGTGCTGTGTGATTGCACTCAGGATGACCTGTTCCATGATCTTGCCTGGCACTGAGGTCAGGCTGACAGGCCTGTAATTCCCTGGCTCATCCAACCAGCCCTTCTTGTGGATGGGCACTACATTGGCAGCTTCCAGTCCTCTGGGACCCCTCCAGTGAGCCAGGACTGCTGAAAAATGATGGAGAGCGGCTTGGCCAGCTCATCTGCCAGCTCTCTCAGCACCCTAGGATGGATCCCATCCTGTCCCATGGACTTGTGGGGATCCAAGCTGCTGAGGAGAGTTCCAAACACCTCCTCATGGAACATAGGGAAACTGTGCAGCTCCCTGGCTCCTTCTGCCAGCTCTGCAGGCCAGCTGTCTGGAAGATGTTCTGTCCTTCTCGTAACAGCTCCTGCCCAGCTTTCCTCTAGGCCTGCCTGAAATGAATCTTCATGTTTCCCAGGTCTAAGTTTGGTTCATAAAGATGCAGGAAGAGAGACAAACAACTGGGGGTAGGGGAAATCCCATTTGACATTTGGGACACTTAATTCCAGCCTCAAATGCACTACAAGGTGGGTGTTGGTCTCTTCTCCCTAGGATCATAGAATCATATCAGCAACAAGGTTGGGAAAGACCTCAGAGATCATCAAGTCCAAGCTGTCACCCAAGGCCTCAGGACTAACTAAGCCATGGCACCAAGTGCCACATCCAATCCCCTCTTGAACCCCTCCAGGGATGGGGACTCCACCACCTCCCTGGGCAGCACATCCCAATGGCCAACAACTCTCTCTGGGAAGAACTTTCTCTTCCCCTCCAGCCTAAACCTCCCCTGGCACAGCTTGAGTGACAGAAGGAGAGGAAATGGCCTCAAGGTGTACCAGGGGAGGTTTAGGTTGGCTATTAGGAAAGATTTCTTTACTGCAAGAGGGAGGGAGGGAGGGGAGCAGGGAGGGGGAAGGTGTTGGGAACCCCCTGGTTTTGTCCAGGGGGGTTCTGGTGTTGTTGATGAATTGTAACTGGATGTAACCATTGTGTATTCTGTACACAGCCATCGCATTCCATAGTTTAGATTGGAGCTTTGCTTGCCAATACAGCTTCCTTTGCTTTCCAGCTGAGCTGCTCTGGCAATGGTCAGTTGGGAAGGGCTGGGAGGGTCATTGCAACCCACCCCAGGTGCAACAACTGAGGACAAACCCAAAGCTCCCTCCACATTGCCACCAAAGGAGCCATACCTTTGGGGGTGATGGTGAGGCTGCTCTTGTCACCCCTGGGCTGGCAGGAGTACTCTCCCTCATCCTCAGCCCGGATGCCTGTGATGCTCAGGCTCCTTCTGAGCCCCTCCTGGTGAATCTGGAAGCGTTTGCTGGCTCTGAGCTCCACACCGCTCCTGCGCCACACCACCTGCCCCTTGGCCTGGCTCACCTCCCAGCTCAGAGAGATGCTGCCTCCAATCTCAGCAGCAACAGCTTCCAGGCTCTGGGCAAACTTCACAGATGCAGGAGAAGAGAAAAGCTGTGGGGAAAGGAAAAGATCAAAAGCCTGTTCCAAGAAGCTGGTTCTGGGCAACTGTAGCAAATGAATCATCCTAAGAATCACAGAATCAGAGAACTGTCAGGGTTGGAAGGGACCTCAAGCAGCAGTCACTCCTGTTTCTAGCCTACCATGGGGAGCCCCTTGTTAGGCAACCAGCAGCTAAGTGGCCTTGCCCAGAACAGATCTGACAGCAGTGCAGCTTCTGCTGCCCACAGCAGCTGGGAATTCACATCCAACCTCTGCTAAAGCAGGTCAGACTTAAACCAGGGAGGGCTCTGCTCTGCCTTTGGGATTTGACCTCCATCCCAGTTACCAGGAAGCAGCTGCTTACTTCTCAGGGATCCAGAGAATGGATCTGCTTTCCAATCTGCAACCAGAGTGGTGCTGACTGCACTTGCACCACATATTGGACCATAAACCACAACTCCTCAATCAGCTTCCCAGGGAGGTCAACACCACTCTTGGGCAGAATGCAGCCTTGTGCTCCCCAGGCCACAGCCAAGACAAGTGTAAGGCAGTGGGAGGAGGCATAGGTCCTGTTTGGGATCGTGTGAAGGGAATTCTAGAGTGCTGGGTTACAGCTCAAGGACTTGGCCTTCTAGGGAGCCCCTTGAAGCATGGCTCCCTACCAGGTGACACAGCTTGTGCAGCAGCCCAATCTGTCCCTGCTCTTTGGTCCTGTGTCCCAGGTACACCCTGGCAGGAGAGCCAGGGGCCCATGGGCTGCCCACAGGTGGCTCTCCTCTCACCCCATGAGGGAAGCCTCTGCTCTGCACATGCCTGGGGTGAATGTTATTCACAAGGTCAAGTCTGGAGGCTCACCTGTGAATCACACTCTTGGCAGATGAGACTTGGCCAACCTTGTCTCTTCCCTGGGACAGACAACTCTGCCATGCTCCTGCTGCCTGCCTTCATCTCACAGAGCAGACAGCATCACCCTCTGCAGTGAGGCCCTGGGCGCTGAGCCGGCCATCGCTGCCCTCTGCTTCCATGCTGCATTGCTTGCTCTGCCTGAGTTTGCTTTCCTCCTTGAGCCAAGCTGCCTCTGTGCTAGCAACAGGCACTGCACTGGAAGGTGGCAGATTCCTTCTCCCTCACTTCAAGGTCCCTCAGCTTTTTCTTGAAGGGTACTGAGGGCTCTTAAGAGGAGAAAAGCAGAAAGGAGAGAGCAGAGTTTAGGGAGGGCTGCAGCGGGAGGGGCAAGGAAATAAGTCACCAGAATCAAACTAAACTAAGTAGCAGCTCTCAGGAATGAGATTGGTTTGTCCTGAACTCTCAGCCAAGCCCTACTGCAGGAAGTGTTCTGCTGTCAGCTGAAAGCAATCCTGGATCCCAGCAGAAGAATGTTAAGGTCTTACCTAAAGATGAGCAAGCCCCAAGGGCAGTCCCTGCCCCACAGCAGCACACAGAGAAGTTTGCTCTAATCCCAAGCAGCCTGACCAAGCTGCTGGAGCATCACCTTCATCAGTTCTGCCCTTGTGAACATCTCTGTGTTGTACCTCCTCCCTTAGTGAAGGCAGCAGAAGGAAGCCAACCAGCCTGACTCTCTAGATAGCAGCAGCCCCTTCCCATCCAAGTCATGACAGATGCTGCAGGTGGGTGAGGAGCAAACAAGCTGCTGACAGGGAGCAGGCACAGGGCAGAAATCCTAGGTGAGTGTGAGCAGCTGAGCTGGTCAGCTGGGACAGGCCTCTTCTGAAAGCCTTTCAGCAGAAGCAAGCTCAGCAAAGGGATCTGAAAATGCCCAGAGAGGTGAATCACAGGCTGCTTTGCTTTAGGAGAGACCTTGAAGCTCATCAGGTGCCAGCACTAAACCACAGCCCTCAGCACAGCTACAGGAGGAGTGGTTGTGAGCAGAGCTACAGATGTGGGGGGAAGCACAGAGGTGATGAAAGGAGGAGTTTTCTCTCCTCCTCCCCAGCTGCTGTCACTGACAAGAAAAGAACTAAAGGCAGAGCCCAGCCAGCCCAACTGCCTCTGCTCTCCTCCAGGCACAGACCTGCAGCGCTCCAGCTGAGAGAGAAACAAGAGTGGAGTCCAACCTGCAAGACAGCTGCAGGGAAGTGTGGGGAGACACTGCCAGTTTCATTCCAGCCACAGCTGGGCTGGGAAATCATCCCTGTACCTCTCCCCCCAGCTGGAGAAAGGGAAGCTGGACTGAGGGGGACAGCCAGTGCTCACAGCCACAGGACTGGTGCCACACTCAGGCCACAGGTCTGGATTAGCCAGTGCTGATTCATCACCACTTAGGCTTCAAGAGAGATCAGGTTTTGACCTGAACCTTCATCTTCTAACAACTCCTCAGCACCTCCCAGCCTCCATTCTCCCTCTCCCTGACCATTCACCCTCCCAGGCTGCTCATTCCCTGTGCTCACTAGCAGTGGGGAATGGAAGCTCTTAGACTGAAAGCCAAGCAGGATTAGGTTTGCCTTAGATGCCTAAACCCATGCCCACGGTGACACATCCCACTCAGTGCTCTAGAGGCTGGAGACACCAACTGAGGCCCTCCAACATCCCACACCCAACCTTTGATGGCCAGGAACCTCTATTCTGTACAACTCAGAGCTTAGCCTCTGAGACTATCACCTCCTTCCCCACCACTAGGACAGGAGGATGCTGTCTTGGATCTGCTTTGCTCTTTCAGAAACCCAGGCCCTAGAAACTCAGGCCTTCAGTTCTGCAGCTCATTCATTCCAGCCCTGGCACAGCCATGCTTGCAGCTGTCACCTAAACACCTCCAGCCATTTCTAGCTGAGCACAGCCTGGATAGAGAGACCAGACTGTAAGGGGTTGCCAGGGGGAGCAATGCTATCTACTGCTTTGGTTGGATCTCAGGAGTCAAACCTGGCTGGGAGCCCATACAATCCCTCCAGAAACAGGAAGGTCACTCTAGCTCACCACATCAACTTGATGAGGACTTCATGCACCTCAACTCAAGGCCAAAACCTCCTGCCTTGAAGGGCTATGGTTACAGAGACCTGCTCTGCCCACACCCCACATGTCAAATATCCATTGTGCTTTAGCCAGCAGGCAACTCAGATTCTGCCTTGGAATTCCACAGAGACTCAGAGAATTGCTTTAGCTGGAAAAGACCTCCAAGGGCATCAAGCCCAACTGGCAGCCTAACACCACCATGGCTCTCAAACCATGGCCCAAAGTGCCATGGCCACATGCTCTTTGAGCACCTCCAGGGATGCTTGACTCCACCACCTCCCTGGGCAGCCCACACCAATCTCTCCTCTGGAAGCAACTCATGTGGCCAGGGGGAGTGAAGCAGCTGCAGTTCTCATGCCATGGAAACCAGCAAGAGGGCAAGAGCAAGTAAGCCTTCAGCAGAAGGATGCCAGCCTTCAGGAGCTGGATGCAGTCTTGCTGGGGGAGATAGGAAAGAGTCTTGAGAAGACACTAAGAAGACATCCCAAAGGCCAGAAGGAAACAGGAGAGGCACCTGAGAAGCACAGCAGTGTCCTCCCAGCCTTGGAGCAGCTGGCCAGCTCACTAACCCTTCTCCCCTTACAGTCACCAAGCAGTGCCATAGAATCACTCACAACAATTTGCCTGTGGGGAAAAAGGTGAGGCAGAAAGAGCAAAGCCCAAGCTTGAGGGAGCAGGGAGCAAGAGCAGCTCATGGAGTCAGGGGGAAGCTGCAGGAGCTCAGAGCAGACACCAGGTTGGCTGCTTGTCTTGAGGACACATTTCCCCACAGCATCACAGGCATTTGGTTTGCTCCACACCAAGCAAAGCAGCAACAAGATGATGTTGTCTTTAAAAGCAGGCCCTGCTGACACAGCTTTGGCTGAGAACAGCTCCAGCCTGCAAAGAAGCCAAGGTTTGCTTCACCTTCTCCAGGCTTGGCCTGCTCTTCTCCCTCGCCTGCCTTTCCTCTGGCCTGGGCCTGGCCTTCTCCTGGCCTCTTCTCCTTGGTTATTCCAGAGGCAAGTTTTCCCTCTGCCTAGCAAACAGGATCCAGTCAGACCAAGAGCATGGAGAATCCTTCCAAAGGGAGCTAGCTAGGAATGCATGGACAAGCTCCCAGCACTTGCTGCCTTTGCTCTTCCTCCTGGTTTCTGTGCTTTCCCTGGCTCCTCTCTTCCTCCACATCTCTCCTCTCTCAGTTCAGGTCTCAAGTGTCACTGCCATGACAATGGTCATCTAAAATCCCTTCAGCTCAGAGGAATAAAGTGGCCTCAGCCCCACTCTGCTTTTCCAGCCTCTCTCCTCTCTGGCCTGCAACCTTTAACCTTTTCATCCAGGATCTGATTGCTGCATTCAGGGACTGAGATGCATTGCTTGGCCCAAGCCCCAGGATGAAGGCTTGTCCACTGCTCTCACCAGCTTTACACATGGCCTCAGGACATCTCCAAAGCCTTTAGGAATGTCAGGTTGGTTATTTGTGTTCCCCCCAGCCCCTCTGCTCTTTGCTTTGGGGGAAAAAAGGGCGAAACCAAGCAAGCCAAACCCCACAGCCAAGAACCAAACCAACAGGACTAGAGAATCCTTTTGCTGGGCAGAGAGCTTTAAGATCATCAAGTCCAACCACTAAACCCATTAGCTCACCAGCTAAACCATGTCTCTCTCTGCCACACCTCCACAGCTGCCAACCCCCTCCAGGGATGGGGACTCCACCCCTGCCCTGGGCAGCCTGGGCCAGGGCTTCACAGCCCTTTGGGGGAAGCAATTGTTCCTCATGCCCGGTCTAAAGCTCCCCTGGCAGACAGGTTTGCTCCTGGGGAGTGTCTCAGCACTTCTTTCACCCCTCAGGTTTCAGGGTGTGGCTTTGTCATTTCAGCCTGCTCTGGACACTAGGATTCCCTCTGCCTGACCAAGAGGATTTCCAAAGCAGAGGAATCAGCTCCTGGCTTTCCTTAGCTGGGAGGGTGACATTCTGCCCTGCAGCTCCTCCTTTGAGACTGACATCTGATCCATTGCATCTCCTCGAGGAAGAGCTCCAAAATCTGTTTAGCTCAGGGACCTTTAAGGAATGAGCTCAGCAGAGGTCCTGTGTCCAGGCTCTAGGCTGACAGCAGCCAGGAGGCTTTCTAGAGGAGCTTGGACCTATAGCCAGCTCTAGACCCTGAGAGAGAGCCAGAGCCACCTTGCTGACAAGAGGCTGGACCTGGCAGTCTTCATGAGTCCTACTTTGAGCAGACACACAGATATTGTCTGGGCTGCAGCAAAAGAAGTGAGCTCAAAGGAGATGATTCTGCCCCTCTGCTCTGCTCTTGTGAGACCCCACCTGCAGCACTGCATCCAGCTCTGGAGCCCCCAACACAAGAAGGCCTTGGAACTGTTGGAGAAGGTCCAGAGGAAGAGCACCAAGAGAAGCAGAGGGCTGGAGCTCCTCCCTGGAGGGCACAGGCTGAGGGAGTTTGGGCTGTTCAGCCTGCAGAACTCTCTAGGGAGACCTCAGAGGAGCATTTCAGTAGCTGAAGGGGGCCTAGAGGACAGCTGGAGAAGGCCTATTGAAATGGGCATGGGCTGCTAAGGACAAGGAGCCCCAAGGCAGCAGCAGCTGCTGCTCCTCTCCTAAGAGCAGAGGAGGAGAGCCAGGGCTGCTGCTGGCTCCTTCCCCCATCTGCCCTGGCCCCAGGGCACTGCTGGGGCACACACTCTGCTCCCCAGCCCAGAGGGCACCACCCTGCCTCTCCTCTCAGCACCACCCAGTGCCAGGCATCCCTAGGCTACAAGCTGCCTTTGCCCTGCAAGCAGCCCTGTGGCACGGAGCAGGCCCCTCCAGCACTCCCCAGGGGGGGTCCTGCAGGCCCAGACAGGGCCACACGGGCAGGAGGCTTCTGCTCTCCCGGCCCCTGGGCCCCCAGGCTCAGTGGCAGCTCCAGGGAGCTGGGAGGCTGAAGGAGCCCACAGGGCACGGGGCTGGAGCCCAGCACAGCAGCAGCCTCCTGCTGCTCCTGGAAGGGGCAGGGGCACAGAAGGGGCTGGGCTGAAAGGCACCTTCCAGGCTCCTCCAGCCCAAGCCCCCTGCACTCAGCAGGGACAGCTGCAACTGCAGCAGGCTGCTCAGCACCCCTGACAGCCTGGCCAGGCTCCAGGGAGGGGCATCTCTCACCTCCCTGGGCACCCTGGGCAGGCTCTCACCACCCTCAGAGGGAAAAATCTCTTCCTCTTCTCCAGCCTGAAGCTCCCTCTCTTAGTTCAAGCCATCCCCTCTCCCAACAGGCTCTGCTTAAAGCCTGGCCCCAGCTTGAAGCACTGAAAGGCCACCAGGAGCTCTCCCTGGAGCCTTCTCCTCTCCAGGCTGAGCAGCCCCAACTCACTCAGCCTGGCCTCACAGCAGAGGGCTCCCAGGCCTCCCAGCATTGCTGTGGCCTCCTCCAGCCCAGACTCCAACAGGTCCCTGGCTGTGCTGAGGCCTCCAGAGCTGCCCCAGCACTGCAGGGGGGGCTCAGCAGAGCACAGCAGAGGGGCAGAATCTCCTCCCAGCCCCTGCTGCCCACTGCTGGGGAGCAGCCCAGGGCACAGCTGCCTCTGGGCTGGCAGTGCACAACTCCTGACCATGGCCACAGCAGCAACTCACAAAGAGTTTGAGATCCCTGGCAGGAAGGCAGGAAACCAGAGGCAAGCCTGGGATGGCCTCAGCATCCTCAGGGGGGCCCAAAGCTGCTGCATCCACAACCAGCCCTGCTGGGGCTGCCAGAGCAGCTTTTCACCACCCTGAGCTCTCCTGCAGGGCAGCAGCCCAGAGCCCAGAGCACAAACTGCTCCCCAAGGAGCTGAAACTGCTGCCTGAGGCTGATGCTCAGGAAGGTTCCCATTTCCCTGCTTCCTGAGGCTCCCTTTGGCTGGGGTCCTGTGCTCAGCACCCCTGTAGGAGGGACTGGAAACCATCCAGGTCTGCCCCAAAGCCCTTGGCTCCCAAGCACAGCCTGGATGAGCCCTGGGGGCAGGAGGTGGGGGGGAGGCCAAGCTGAGGCAGCAGCCTGGCAGGTCGCTGTCCTTCCCCAGGGGCAGCAGCTGCTGGGCAGGGAGCTGCAGGCAGCAGCAGGCAAAGGTCAGCACAGGGCTGAGCACTCCCAGAGCAGGAACCACACAGCTGGGCAGAGAGAGGGCCAGAGGCAATGGAGACACTGGCAGAGGAGAGGCTGCTTGACTCCTCAGGGGGCAGGGAAGGGAGCAGAACACAGCTGCCTGGGGCAGAGGGGCTGCAAAGGGCCACCAGCAGCCTGGCCTGGAGCAGCAAGCCTGTGGCCAGCAGGAGCAGGGCAGGGATTGGCCCCCTGGGCTCAGCACTGCTGAGGCCACCCCTCACATCCTGGCAGCACTTTAGGGCCCCTCACTCCAAGAAGGCCACTGAAGGGCTGCAGCAGGTCCAGAGAAGGGCAACACAGCTGGGGCAGGCTCTGGAGAACAGGGCTGGGCAGGAGCAGAGCTGCTGGCTGGGCTGCTTTAGCCTGCAGCAAAGGAGGCAGAGCAGAGCCCTCCTGGCTCTCCACAAGTCCCTGCAAGGAGGCTGGAGCCAGCTGGGGCTTGGGCTCTGCTCCCAAGGCACAAGTGACAGCACAAGAGAAATGGCCCCAGGCTGTGCCAGGGGAGGGGCAGTGCCAAGCAGCCACAGAATTGCTGTGCCCTCTAGGAAAAGGCTCAGGGCCAGGCCTGGCCATTCTGGGCAGATGCTCCTCCAGGGGGCTGCCTGCAAGCCCTGCTGCTCCCAGCTCTGCCTGGGCAGAAGCAGCTCCTGCAGCAAGGCTCCTCCTGTGGAGCTGGAGCCAGCAAACCACATGCAAGGGGCTGGATGCACCAAGAGACCCTGCAAGGAAAGTGCTGGTCCCTGGCTGTGAGGGGCAGTGCCAGCAGCTCCTGGCCCACACCATCCACATCCAGCACCAGAGCCAGCTCATACAAGCCCTGGGTGTTGGAGCACAGGGTGACCTGGGCGGAGAGCAAAGCCCCAAACACTTCAGCACCCCCACAGCTGCTGCCTTTCCATTCCCAGGCCATGGGAAGCAAGGGAGGCCTTGGCCCTGGTGCTGCTCCATCTGCAGAGCACAGGCCCTGGCAGCACCACAAGGCTGCTGGCAAGAGCTGCTTGCAGAAGTGCCTGTGGCAGCTCCCAGGCCATGGGTGAGAGGAATGCAGGCCCCAGCAGGCTGCCACTCAGCACTGCATGGCCAGGGAACAGCAGCAGTGCAGGGCAGAGCTGCTGCCTCCAGCAGAACCACTCCAGCTGTGCAGGGGGAAGCTGCTGCAGAAGCTTGGCCCAGCAGAACCTGCTCAGCTCACAGCCACCACAGCTTCTGCAGTCCCCCTGCAGAGCACTGCAGGGAATCCAACTCATCCTGCCCACAGCACAGGAGAAAGAAGAGCAGGCAGAGAAGCTAACTGCTTCCTACAGCCACATCTCTCCCTGCAACAGCCTCCTGCTGCCCTCAGCCTTCCTCTGCCCAGCTGCAGGCCAAGGAATCAGCCTAAGCAGCTCTGAAAGCCTCAGCAGTGGCTTCTGGCCTGGAGCCTGGGGGGCAGGAGCTGCAGCTTCTGCCTGCAGGCTCCAAAGGCTGCTCCTTCAGGCAAGCCCCAGAGCAGCACAGCTCCCAACAGCCCAGCCCTGCTGCAGGGCTCTGCCTGGCCTCCCACTCCCAGCCAGCAGCACTGAAGCCCTCTCCCAGAGCAGGGCAGCCTCAGCCCCAGCTGCCCAAGCCCCTCTGGCCCCACTGCTCCCTACCTGCGTGGCCAGCAAGCTGAGGGCAGGGCTGGAGGCAGAACCAGAGCAAGGGGAAACCACCATGGGCAAACTCCACTTGTGCCCAAAGCCAGGTCAAAGATAGGATAGGGTAGGGTAGGGTAGGGTAGGACAGGATAGGATGGTATGTGATAGGATAGGATAGGATAGGATAGGATAGGATAGGATAGGATAGGATAGGATAGGATAGGATAGGATAGGATTAACCAGGTTGGAAGAGGCTTTCAAGATCATCGCATCCAACCTATCCCCCAACACCATCTGATCAACTAAACCATGGCACCAAGCACCCCATCAAGTCTCCTCCTAAACACCTCCGGGGATGGTGACTCCACCACCTCCCTGGGCAGCACATCCCAATGGGCAATCACTCCCTCTGGGAAGAACTTCTTCCTAACCTCCAGCCTAAACCTGCCCTGGCACAGCTTGAGACTGTGTCCTCTTGTTCTGGTGCTGGCTGCCTGGGAGAAGAGACCAACCTCTGCCTGTCTACAACCTCCCTTTGGGTAGTTGGAGAGAGCAATAAGGTCACCTCTGAGTCTCCTCTTCTCCAGGCTAAGCAACCCCAGCTCCCTCAGCCTCTCCTCCCAGGGCTGTGCTCCAGACCCCTCCCCAGCTTTGTTGCCCTTCTCTGGACTCGTTCCAGCAGCTCAACCTCCTTCCTAACCTGAGGGGCCCAGAACTGGTGTGGCCTAACCAGTGCAGTGTACAGGGGCAGAATGACCTCCCTGCTCCTGCTGGCCACACTGTTCCTGATGCAGACCAGGATGCCATTGGCCTTCTTGGCTGCCTGGGCACACTGCAGGCTCATGTTCAGCCTACCATCAACCAGCACCCCCAGGTCCCTCTCTGCCTGGCTGCTCTCAGCCACCCTGCCCCCAGCCTGTAGCACTGCCTGGGGTTGCTGTGGCCAATGTGCAGCACCTGGCACTTGGATGTGTTCAATCTCCTGCCCTTGGCCTCTGCCCATCTGCCCAGCCTGTCCAGGTCCCTCTGCACAGCCTCTCTACCCTCCAGCAGATCAACTCCTGCCCCAGCTTGGTGTCGTTAGCAAATTCACTGCCGATGGACTCAGTGCCCTCATCCAGATCATCAATAAAGATGTTAAAGAGCATGGGGCCCAGCACTGATCCCTGGGGCACACCACTAGTGACTGGCTGCCAGTTGGATGTGGCACCATATGCCACATAATGCCCTACCAGTGGATCAGCAGAAGGAATCTCGTTTGCTCGGGTGCAGGCAAGGAACTGTTTTGGCCACTCCACATCAGTTCAGCGATCAGGGAGAGCTGAACACCGCCACGAAAAGCCCAAAGGCTCCTGGCATGGCGCCGCCGGGGGCGCCGTCACACGTCACTTCCGCCCTTGCTTCCGCAGGGGAGTCCGTGCTACCCACAGCAACCATGGTGCTATCCAGTGCTGCGTCGTGACGTCACTTCCGCCCTTCCTGCCAGCCCCCACGCCCAGTGCTCCCGGCGGTGCTCCAGAGGCGCTGCTGCCAGCCGGGCGGCTCTGGTCCGGCGGCCCCCGGATCCGCACGGGGAGGCTGCAGCTGCCGAGTCGCACAGCCAGGACCCGCCGTGGCCAGAGCGCCGCTACGAGCGCACCTCGTGGCTGCTCCGCCGCGGCTCCGCCTGCCCCGCAAGCGGGAAGCAGGGAGCGGAGGCGCCGGGTTCTGCGCCTGCACAGCCGGCGTTTGCTGAGCCTAGCCGCAGAGACACGGAGTCGTTTGGGTCGGGAAACCCAGCAAGTTCAGTTTAATCTTGGTGCCAGGGGTGAGCCCTGGGCTGGCCCCCAGGTGAGTGACAGCTGCTCCCCATGAAGCCCTCTGCTTACCAAAGGGGAAGAGAAAGAAATGAAGGAGGGAGACCGAGGCAGAGGGAAAGAAGGCTGAAAGCAGCTGTAAGGACACAAAGAGCAATCCAACGGAGTAGACAGAACAGATCCAGAATACAGAATTAGCCAGGTTGGAAACGATCTTCGAGGTCGTCGAGCCCAACCTCTCACCCAACACCATCTGATCAACTAAACCATGGCACTAAGAGCCTCATCCAAGCTCTTTAAACACCTCCAGGGATGGTGACTCCACCAGCTCCCTGGGCAGCACATTCCAATGGCCAATCTCTCTCTCTCTCTCTCTCTGAAGAACTTCTTCCTAACATCCAGCCCAAACCTCCCCTGGCACAGCTTGAGACTGTGTCCTCTTGTTCTTGTGCTGGTTGCCTGGGAGAAGAGACCAGCCCCCACCTGGCTACAACCTCCCTTCAGGGAGTTGGAGAAAGCAATGAGGTCTCCCCTGAGCCTCCTCTTCTCCAGGCTAAGCAGCCCCAGCTCCCTCAGCCTCTCCTCCCAGGGCTGTGTTCCAAGCCCCTCACCAACTTCGTTGTCCTTCTCTGGACTCGTTCCAGCAAGTCAACCTCCTTCCTAACCTGAGGTGCCCAGAACTGGACACAGGACTCAAGGTGTGGCCTAACCAGTGCTGAGCATAGGGCACAATGGCTTCCCTGCTCCTGCTGGCCACACTCTTCCTGATGCAGGCCAGGATGCCATTGGCGTTCTTGGCCACCTGGGCACACTGCTGTCTCATGTTCAGCCCAGGGGCCAAGTGCCAAGCTCCCCCATGCCAAAACTTTATCCCCAATGACTTCCCCCACGATGCTGAGCCAGATACATGTTCAGGTGCCTTACAGCACCCAAGCCAGGGAAATCCTCCTGCAGAACTGTCCCGATGGGGCATAGCCAAGCCCAGCCATGCTTGACCAAGAGCCGGAGGACAGCAGCAGCAGCTGGAGGTAGACGCCAGAGGCTCTGCACAGAGCTGGGTCCGGACTTGCCGGCGGCACCAAGCCAGCAGCAGAGCTGCTGGGCAGGACCCTGGCCGCTCACTGCTGTGAGCTGCTCAGCAGCTACTTGGCTACGTTTCAGATTGCTGTTCTGCTGCTGCTCTGGTTTGTTTCCAACAGGAGTTAAGAGAGGGGGGTTGGTAAACCCTTCCCTTTCCCCCCTTGCTTCTGCCCGGCTGCCGGCCGGCTGGGGGAGTGCTGCTGGTGCCTCCCCCTCCGCCGGTGCCCAGCGGCTCCACT
This sequence comes from Melanerpes formicivorus, assembly GCF_026170545.1. Classification (NCBI taxonomy): domain Eukaryota; kingdom Metazoa; phylum Chordata; class Aves; order Piciformes; family Picidae; genus Melanerpes; species Melanerpes formicivorus. Next base: position 297,032 of record NW_027142455.1, read on the forward strand.
TCTCTCGCTGTGGACAAGGTGGAAGCTTAGCTCCTGCTTTCGCTTTGCCTCTGCAACTGCATCCAGAGCACAGCTTGGGCTTATGAAATTTCTTGCCTGCAGCTCCCGGCACAGCGCCTTGGACTGACCGAATTTCCCAGCCTGAGCATTGCTGTGTGAGGAACCTGACTCTGGAGCTTGAGCAAAGCCTCCAGAGTTTGGGGTTTCCCCCTCTTTCCTCTGCCTCTGCTCCATGAAGGAGCTGAAGGGAGTCCATCTTGTGACCGAAGCAGAAATTGCAGCTCCTGGCTCTCTCTAGCTCTGGATTTGATGCTAGGCTTAGAATTGTCTTTTCCCTTCCTCTGCCTAAATCGTTCAGCTGTTCCTGAAGGTGCATTTGATGTGGATCCTTCCCAGCCGGGCACAGGAACCTGAACATAACTGTACAAAAGTTGTATTGACCTTTTCTGGGGGACTTTGGGATTAATACAGTTATCAATATCATTATTAATAGTTCTGCCAGTTATTAACTGTTATTAATGACAGTCGATGGAATACAGTTTGAAAGGAGCAATTTTAAGGCAATGAGAGACATGCAAAACAGCGCTGGGTGCACAGTGCACACTCCTCACAGTCTAACTCCCCTTTAAATCTCCTACTCTTAATACATATGCATAGAAAGGTGGGTTTATTTAAATTAGCTTGTCCTTCTGGTGGGCTTTCCATGATGTAATCCTCTGGTCAGCACAGCCGGTGGGTTGTGTGCTGAGTCCTTGTGGTTGTGTCTTCTTAGCTCTGTTGTTGCCATCAACCTCCTTCCCAGGGGTGAATTTTCACATAGGTTCTTGTGACTGTCACAATTGTCTCTTGTGTTCACATCTCCTGTAGCAACCTCTCTTCCTTTCTCATCCTTGAACAACTTCTTGTTTCATAATACTTCAACTGTTAGCTGTTAGTTCCTAACATTTCCCTAGGGCCTTTGTATACAGACGTTAAAACAAATCAAATTAATAAACAACAGGTTATAATGAAACCTAAAATCTTACTCTATGGTAAAGCAAGTCAAATTAATCATCAACAACTGATTATAATGAAGCCTAAAAAGAATCTCACTCTAGTTACATATGTCAGTTCCCAGTGTCTGCTCCCTTGTTTCACCATTCATGCTCCTGCTTTTGCTTTAATCAAAATCACCTAATTGACAGGAATTATCATTCCATTCATCACATTAACAACCATAATCCTGTCAGGCACATCCTCTCAGCTGCTGTGGGCAGGCCAGCAGCAGCCCTTGGTGCTTCCCACCCAGCAGTGTTTTTCCAAGGGGCTGCCTGCAGGTCGCCCTGGATCAGACCCTGAGCTGGCCTGACCTGGCTGCAAGGGGATGGAGGAAGAGCTCCAGGCCATTGCAGCTCCCCCTTGGCAGCTGCTGCCTCAGATGGCTTCCTCTGCAGATGTCAGTGGGGAGCTGCAGGGTATGGACTCCTCATGGCCCGGCCCATGGAACTAGAAGATCTCTAAGGTCCTTTCCAACCCAAACCATTCCAGGATTCTATCTGTCAGTCTGGGCACCACTGGCCTCGCTGGTAGGGTGCCCTGGCATCCCTTAGGAAGCATCCAACCCTCATCACCCCCAGCAGATCACCCTCTGCTGACCAGAGCAGCTGGGTTTGTGTTTTAGAAAGAGCACTGAGCCTAAGAACACAGATCAGGAGTGTGGCTGAGAGGAGTAGGGCAGCCAGGCCAGCTCTGGCTGCTGAGGGAACAGAGCCACAGCCAGAGACACTCAACCAGAGCTAGACAGAAACCCAAGGGAATGTCCCATGGGAATGGAAGTTCCTTCATGGAAAGAAACCCCAACTGCAGCCACCCTTTGCTCCAGGAAACCCCTCCAGGGATGGGGACCAGCCTGGGCCAGGACTTGACAGCCCTCAAGGGCAAGAATTTGTTCCTCATGTCCAACCTGGAGCAACCTGAGGCCATGTCCTCTCCTTCTATCACTTGTTCCTTGGGAGAAGAGACCAACCTCCTTTTGGCTCCAGCCTCCTTCCAGGGAGTTGCAGAGAGCCAGAAGGTCTTCCCTCAGCCTCCTCCAGGCTGCACCCCCAGCCCATCCCCAGCACACTGAGAGGGAGCAAGCTGGCAGAGGACTCCTGGAGGCCCTGCTCCCTGGCCAGCAGGCAACACACTGGCAGCTCTCAAGGGTCCAGCATGGTGGCAGTGGGACATGCTCCATGCTTCAGGGCTGTGCTTGGGCCATCAGGCCCTGCTCAGCTCAAACCCTGCAGCATCCTAGGAGAGGTTTTTCCCTTTGGAACAGGAGGCAGCAATGTGCTGGCAGGCTGGGCACGAGCCAAGCACGGGCAGGATCCAGGGGAAGGCAGCTGGAGTTTCCAGCCTGGCAGCACTGAGCTCTCACAGGACAGCTGCTCTAAACCTCCCTCTTTGAATTTCAAACCATCCCTCTTGTCCTGTCACTACAGCTCCTAGGCAAAAGTCTGTCCCCAGCTTGCTTAGAGGCCTCTTGAAATACTGAAAGTCTGCAAGAAGTTGACTTCAGAGAATCCAAGAGAGAAGATCAGAGTCATGGAAAGTTTGCTGCCTGTCCAGCTGTGGGGGCAGGGAGAAGAGAAGGGGCCCCAGCCCCCGGGGGTCCCCACCATGGCAAGTGCTGCAGCTCCCAGGGCCTCTCCCCCAGCACAAGAACCTCCGCTTGGCTCCAGGGGCAACCTCCTCTCTCAATCCTGCCCCAAAAGCAGCTTCGTGCCGGCAATGTCCTCAGCACTGCGGCGTGGGACAGCGGCGCTCAGGCCTCCCCCCTCCCAGCCTTGCCCTGCTCCCAGCCATCCCTCCTGGGGCACCCAAAGCCCCGCCCCGGGGTTTGGCTGGGGAGGGGACACAGCCATCATCACCTCGGCCCGGGGCCAGCACCAGTGTCCACCAGGATACACCAGCAGCCACCAGGAGCCACCAGCAGTCAGCCACCAGGATCCACCAGCAGTCAGCCACCAGCAGCCACCAGGATCCACCAGCAGCCACCAGGATCCACCAGCAGTCAGCCACCAGCAGCCACCAGGATCCACCAGCAGAGAGCCAGCAGCAGCCACCAGGATCCACCAGCAGCCACCAGGACCCACCAGCAGTCAGCCACCAGCAGCCACCAGGATCCACCAGCAGCCACCAGGACCCACCAGCAGTCAGCCACCAGCAGCCACCAGGATACACCAGCAGCCACCAGCAGACAACCACCACCAGTCAGCCAGCAGCAGCCACCAGGATCCACCAGCAGCCACCAGGACCCACCAACAGTCAGCCACCAGCAGCCACCAGGATCCACCAGCAGCCACCAGGATCCACCAGCAGCCACCAGGATCCACCAGCAGTCAGCCAGCAGCAGCCACCAGGATCCACCAGCAGTCAGCCACCAGCAGCCACCAGGATCCACCAGCAGACAGCCAGCAGCAGCCAGCAGCAGCCAGCAGCTCTGGCTTGGCCCAAGGCACTCCCAGTGCTGGGTTATGCCCTGGGTGCCACAGCAGAGGGCACAGGGCTGCCCAGAGCCCATAGGGGAGCTGCCTGTGGCCCCTCTGCTGCAGCTCACCCAGAGCAGCCCTAGGAAGCCTCCCAGAAGCCAGGGCTGCCAAGCTGCTCCCGCAGGGAGCCCACACACAGCTCCTGCTGCCCCAGGAGACACAAACCAGCTGCGTGCCCCTGGCTGGCTGGGACAAGGCCCTGGGGATGCCTGCAGAGCATCTCCCAGCAGCAACAGCAGCTCAGGGAGAGCAGACATTGACCACAGCCAGAGGCAATGGAACTGCCCCAACACAGCTGCAGCACGGCCACGGCCCTGGGGCCTTCTGCTGAGGCACAGCAGAACTCCAGGGCAGGATCCCGAGTGCCTAAGGGCAGCTGGCATGCAGGACAGAGTGTCACAGCACCTGGCAACACCCAGGACACCAAGACAGCCCCAGCAGCCTGGGCAGCAGAGGCAGGGAGGAGAGGCTGCCCCTCTGCCTCTGCTCTGCTGAGGCCCCCCTGCAGGGCCAGCTCTGGAGTCCTCAGCACAGCAGAGCCATGGAGCCATGGAGTGGGGGAGAGGAGGCCACAGAAACGATCCAGTGACCTGCTGGGAGACCAGGCAGAGGCAGCTGGCCTTGATCAGCCTGGAGAAGGCTGCACAGAGACCTTCTGGGGGCCTTTGGGTACCTCAGGAGGCAGAGCAGAAAGCTGGGGACAGACTTTTGAGCAGGGCCTCTTGTGCCAGGACGAGGGAGGATGGTTTGACACGGAGAGAGATTCAGACTCTTCTTCACAGCCCCTCCCCAGCCTTCTTCTAGGTGCCCTCCAGACAGGGAAAAGCAGCTCTAAGGTCTCCCTGGAGCCTTCTCTTCCCCAGGCTGGACAACCCCAGCTGTCCCAGCCTGTCCTCACAGCAGAGGTTCTCCAGCCCCCTGATCATTCCTTGTGGCCTTCTCTGGATCCTCTCCATCAGGTCCTTGTCCTCCTCGTGCTGGGGGCCCTCCCGAGCTGGACCTGGTCCTGCAGATGAGGTCACCCCAGAGCAGAGGGACAGAATCCCCTCTCTCCATCTCTGGCCACACTCCCTTGATGCAGCCCCGGGACATTCCCAAGCAAACCCAGCACAGGTAACCCAGACTCAGAGCACCATGAACGCAGGGAAGGAAGAGGGACACCAAGATAGCAGAGGGCTGGGGCACCTCTGCTCTGGAGGCAGGCTGGGAGAGTTGGGGCTGCTCAGCCTGGAGAAGGCTCCAGGGGGTCCTTGGAGCAGCCTTCCAAGTACCTGCAGAGGGCTCCAGGAGAGCTGGGAAGGGACTTCTGACAAGGGCTGGGAGTGGCAGGCCAAGAGGGCCAGGCTTCAAAGCAGAGCAGGGCAGACTTAGCTGGGACACGAGGAAGGAATTCTTTATTGTGAGGGTGGTAGAACACTGCAGGAGGCTGCCTGAGGAGGTGGTGGGGAAGCAGGGAAACATCTCTCTGGCCAAGACCTCCTTGGGCCAGGGCCGTGCCAGCTGGGCACCATGCTGAGCACAGGTCAAGCCCAGAGGCGGCAATGGCAGCTTCAGAGGGTCGCTGGTGCTTGACCTCACAGCAAAGAGCTGTGCCCCTTCAATCACAGCCATGCCTCCAGCCCCACATCAGCTCTGCAGGGCAAGGCCTTTGCTCCCCCACTGCTCTGGCACTCTGGCACTGCTTCAGCCCCCCGGCAGGGGCACAGCAGGGCAGCCCCTGAGGCAAAGCCTTGGGGGAGGCACAGCTCAGGAGCCAGAGGCCGAACTCAACAGCAGGCAGGATCCGTGGCAGCCGGGAGCGGCTGGGCAGAGCAGAGGCTGCAGCGGGGCCCCCGGGTGCTGCGGCATCGGCAGGGTGGCAGGGCCAGGTCACAGAGGTGGCACGTCAGAGCCGGCAGCGTCCCTAGCAGCCGCCCTGGCAACGTCCCCTCCAGTGGCGCTGCAGCCATGGCCCCGCCGGACGCTGCGCCGGCAGCGGGACGGAGGAGGTGCGAGAAGCGTCGCTCGCCCAGGCAGGACGAGGCTCGGGAAGGCAGCGGCGCTGCAGAGCTCTGCGCAGGCCCCGCAGCCAGCCGCGGGCGGGACGGGGCGGGCACGGCTGGGGCGGAGCGGGGCTGCTGCCGCGGGCAGCGCTGGCTGGGGAAGGGCACCCGGGGCTGCTGTGCCCTGCGGGGCTGCTGTGCCCTCTGCGGCTGGACGGGGTCGCAGCCTGGCAGGTCCCTCAGGGGCTGCTCCCGGAGCAGAAGGCTCTCTGCCCTTGCTCTCGGCGGCTGCCGAGGATAGGAGCAGCCGAGAAGCATCTCTGCTCCCGTGCGGAGCCAGCTCCCGAGCGCAGGTTCCAGGCGCTTTGGGCTCCTCTTGTTTGCCACCAGCGTCCTGAGCTGGGAGCTGAGAGGGCCTCCGGTGCGCTCTTGCCTGGAGCAAAGAGGAAAGCTCCTTGCTGGATGTCAGCAATGCTTTGGGGCTGGGAAGAGGCAGGAAGGGTTGGGAAGCCTCAGCAGAAGGAGAGGCAGAGCCTCCCCGCTCTAGTGAGGCAGCCAGGGCTCTGCGAGGGCTCCATGGCCTGGCAGAGGTGGGAGTGCAGGGAACTCAGCCTGGCAGCAGCTTGCCCCTGGCTGCCAAGCACTGCTCTGTGTGCTCTTCCCTCAGAGCTGTGCAGCTTGTGGAGGATGAGGAGCAGGAGGTGCCTCGCAAGAAGCAGAAGTCAGGTACTGGCCATGGCAGGAGAGGTCAAGCTGCCAGATGTTCCTTGGCTTGCCTGGAGCTGGGAAAGCTCTGGCTCTTGTCCTTCAGCACTGCCTGCCACTGAGCCCGTGGCCTTTGCAGCCCTTCTGTGCCCCTGGCCATGGCTGTAGCCAGTGCCTGAGGATGTCTCCTGGGGCACGGCCCCGCGCACGGCGCTCTCAGGAGCTCCCCCAGGCCCCTCTCTGTGCTGGGGAGCCCAGAGCCCTCAGCAGCAGGAGGAGCTGAAGTCCCAGCTGGGAGCTCCCTGCTCCCTGTCCTTGCCCTGTGGCTCTGCCAGCTCCAAGCGCCTGCTTGCCTGAGGAGAAATGCCTTGCAGCTGGGCTGTGAAGGAAGGTGCCTGCCCGGTGCTGGCAGGCAGAGGGCAATGGCATTGCTGTGAGCTGCAGCAGCAGGGAATGTGCCCCCCAGCAGGCTGGGCTGGCCCCTCTGGCTGGCAGACTCGGGGCTCGGGCTCTGAGCTCCAGCTCTGCAGCACTGCTCAGGAGCCAACCCCTGCGAAGCCAGCAGCAGCTGCTCGGGGCAAAGGGCTCTGTGCCTTGGAGCCAGTGCCACTGCTCCAGGGGGGGCTGAGGAGAGGCCTTTAGGCCAAAGAGAGCTCCTGGTGCCCTTTCCAACCCTGGTCTCCTGTGGGCTCTCTGTTCCCCAGCTGAGGTCACCTCTGACGACGCCGGGGAGGTTTCGGTGGCGAGGAAGAGGCCGCTGAAGGCCAAGGAGAAGCCCCAGGGCTCTGCAGCCAGGGGGCCTGCAGCAGAGGTCAGCAAGGCTTTGGCAGCTGCCAGAGGCTGTGCAAGGTGGCAGAGGAAGCTGCTCCCCCTCGGGCACCTCGATTGCCAGCCCTTGTTGGAGCGGGGAGCTGCCCAGGGGCCCATGTGCTGGGGTCTGTGCCTCACAAGTGCTTCTCCCTGTGCATTGCAGGCCCTGGAGGCAGCAGCCAGAGCTGCCCTGGGCCCAGGTGACCCTCGGGAGGTGCTGAGCAGTGCCTTCAAGCTCCGTGTCACCCGGGAGGCCATGGGCACGCTCAGGGAGGGCCAGTGGCTGAACGATGAGGTACAGCAGCTGCAGCCCAGGGGCATGGAGCTCAGCAGGGCTTTGCCACTGCCGCTGCCCTGCCTGCCCTGCTCTGCTTTGGGGCAGCTGGGTCCCCTTTTACATCCCCAGCTGCTTCTTCCTGGCACAGGTCATCAATTTCTACCTGCAGCTGGTGGCAGAGAGGAGCAGGAAGGCTGGATACCCTTCTGTCCATGCCTTTAGCACCTTCTTCTACCCCAGGCTGGTGTCTGGTGGCTATGAGGGGGTGAGAAGGTGGACCAGGGGCCTGGACATCTTCCAGAAGGACATCATCCTGGTTCCCATCCACCTGGGGATACACTGGGCACTGGTGGTGAGTCCAAGTGGCTTCTTGGTAGAGCTGGGTGGGGGTGAAATCCTCACCAGGGAAGTCAGGAGGCTCTGGCTGTGTGTGCAGCAGAAGGCTGTGCTTTGTCCAGCAGTCCCCTTCCAACCACAGGTCATTGATGTCAGGAGGAAGACCATCAGCTACTATGACTCGCTGGGGCAGAGGGGCATGAAGCTCTGCCAGGCTCTGCTGTAAGTAGCTGCTCAGCCAATGCTTTTGTGCTGTGCATTCGGAGGGCTTCAGAGGCTGTCTCTGCCTCCTGGCTGCAAGGTTTCCTACTTCTTGGAGGCAGAAAGCAGCAGCCTTTGATGTGCCTGCTGCCAGCTGCATGCCCTTGGCTACCTGCCTGCTCTCCCCTGAGGCCCTGCACTCAGGGTTTTGGGGGCCTGCAGTCTGCCACCCACGCCCCAGAGGTCCCCGTGGAAGGGCACTGGGGCAGCTGCTCCTCCGTAGATGTCTCTGCCAGTGCTGCACAAGCAGGGAGGAGCCTTCCTCCAGCAGCTCTGCAGAGCCAGGGCAGGAGAGTGGCCCCCCAGAGCCAAGTCCAGTGTCCCTGGAGCCCTGTGCTCTCCTGAGCAGGTCACAGCAGCTGCCTGGGGAAGGGTGGAGCAGCTCTGCATCCAACCATTGCTGCCTGGAGAGCTGGTGGCCAGGGCCCCTCTGCAGCCAGCAGCCTTAGCCCCAGAGCTTTGGCACTGGTTGTGCCAGAGGTGAGGCCAGGGTGTGAGGGCTGGGTTTGCTTTGCACAGCCAATACCTGCAAGAGGAAAGCCGCAGCAGGAGAGGCCTGGAGCTGGCTTCTGCCGAGTGGGCTCTGCACAGCATGGGGGCCCAGGTACGTGAGCACTGCTGGGCTGCCAGCTGGGAGCCTGAGCTGCCAGGCGGCTTCTCTTGCCCAGGGAGTGAACTTCTCCCTCTGCTTTGCCTTCCCCAGGAGATCCCTCAGCAGAGGAACCAGAGTGACTGCGGGGTCTTCCTCTGTAAATATGCTGAGTCCATCTGCAGGGACAGAGCCATCACCTTCAGCCAGGTGAGTGAGGGCTGTGGGCAGCTCCAGAGCTCTGGGCACGAGAGCCAGGGAGGTTGCTCAGCAGCTCTGCCTTGTGCCTGGGGCAGGGGCTGAGTTTTTGTGCCTCCCTCTCTCTGGCTTTGGGGCAGGGCTGCTTGGCTTGGAAGTTCCAAGGGGGCTCAGCAGGGAAGAGCTCTCTTCTCCATCCTTGTGTCCTGTGCCTGCTTCCTAGCGGAACCTGTGAGGTTCCTCTTGGGCAAGAGGCAGCAGCCAGGGGGTCGTGGCCATTGTCTGCCTCTGCCTGCTGTGGCTTCCCATGTCATGGCTCTTGGCTTTCCTTCCAGAGACACATGCCCAGCTTCAGGAAGAAGATGGTCTGGGAGATCCTTCACCAGCAGCTCCTCTGACTTTGGCCTCCTTTGCCTCCTTGTTGCTTTCTCCTTGTTGCCTGTTGGTTGGCTTCTCAGTTAATGAGTTAGTTAACTTACTTATTTCCTTACTTAGTTACTTGCTTAGTTAGTTAGGATAGGATAGGATAGGATAGGATAGGATAGGATAGGATAGGATAGGATAGAATAGAATAGAATAGAATAGAATAGAATAGAATAGAATAGAATAGAATAGAATAGAATAGAATAGAATAGAATAGAATAGAATAGAATAGACCAGGTTGGAAAAGACCTTCGATATCATCGAGCCCAACCTCTCACCCAACACCATCTGATCAACTAAACCATGGCACCAAGGGCCTCATCCAGGCTCTTCCTAAACACCTCCAGTGATGGTGACTCCACCACCTCCCTGGGCAGCACATTCCAATGGGCAATCACTCCCTCTGGGAAGAACTTCTTCCTAACCTCCAGCCTAAACCTCCCCTGGCACAGCTTCAGACTGTGTCCTCTTGTTCTGGTGCTGGCTGCCTGGGAGAAGAGACCAACCCCCCCCGGCTACAACCTCCCTTCAGGGAGTTGGAGAGAGCAATGAGGTCTCCCCTGAGCCTCCTCTTCTGCAGGCTAAGCAACCCCAGCTCCCTCAGCCTCTCCTCCCAGGGCTGTGCTCCAGACCCCTCCCCAGCTTTGTTGCCCTTCTCTGGACACCTTCCAGCAGCTCAACCTCTTTCTTGAGCTGAGGGGTCCAGAACTGGACACAGGACTCAGGGTTAGTTAGTTAGTTAGTTAGTTAGTTAGTTAGTTAGTTAGTTAGTTAGTTGGTTCCTCTCTTTTGTAGCATCACAGAATAGTTGGGGCTGGAAGGAGTCTCCAAAGCTCATCCAGTCCAACTCCCCCTGCACTCAGCAGGGGCATCCCCAACTCGCTCAGGCTGCCCAGAGCCCTGTGCAGCCTCCCCTTGAATACCTCCAGTGATGGGGCCCCAACCACCTCCCTGGGCAACCTGTTCCAGGCTTCCACCACCCTCACAGTGAAGAACTCGTTCCTCACATCCAGTCTAAAGCTGCTCTGCTCTACTTTGAAGCCATTGCTCTTGCAATAAGAGCACTTGCTCTTGTTGAACCTCAGGAGGTTCCCCTGGGCACCACCTCTCCAGCTTGGCCAGGTCCCTCTGGATGCCATCCTGTCCCTCTGGCCTATCAACAGCACCACTCAGCTTGGTGCCATCTGCACACTGCTGGTGGGGCCCTCGACCCCCTCTCTATAGCAGGGATAAAGATACTAAAGAGTACAGGTGCCAGTACAGACCCCTGAAGGACAGCACTGTCACTGCTCTGCAGCTGGACTGCCAGGCACTGAGCACCAGCCTCTGGATGGGACCTGTCTGTCTGTGTCTGTCTGTGAGCTCTGTCCTGTTGTCTGATTTGTAGCTTTGGATGCAATAAAGATGGTATTTCTCTAAGGAGGCTCTCTGCAGTGAAACTCTCCCTGGGAGTGGCCCAGAGGGGTTGATATTTGATCCGCTGGGAAAGGCTGGGCAGCCCCTGGGGCTTTTAGCTGCACTCCAATGCAGGAGGCAGAAGGCCCTGGCCGGGATGGGAGTCAGAGCACAAAAGCCTGAAGCCATTGTCACCAAATGCTCCAGGGGCAATCAGGAGGTGGCTCCCAGCAGGCTGAGCAGTCCCACCGTGGGCAGGGCTCCTGCCGGGCTCAGGGGTGCTGCTGCAAGGGGTCAGTGCCTCACTGCCCTCTGCTGCAGCTGCTGCTCCACACCTCTGCCACATGAAGAGCTGGTGCCAGTTCTGCCTCTGCTTTGGGCAGGCCCAGCAGGATCAGTTTAATCTTGGTGCCAGGGGTGAGCCCTGGGCTGGCCCCCAGGTGAGTGACAGCTGCTCCCCATGAAGCCCTCTGCTTCCCAAAGGGGAAGAGAAAGAAATGAAGGAGGGAGACCTAGGCAGAGGGAAAGAAGGCTGAAAGCAGCTGTAAGGACACAAAGAGCAATCCAACGGAGAGGGCACAGGGCTGCCCAGAGCCCATAGGGGAGCTGCCTGTGGCCCCTCTGCTGCAGCTCACCCAGTCTGGTGTCAGCAGCAGTCTTGGGGAGGATGTCTTCAGTGCCACCCCCCAGATCATGTCACAGAACCAGGTTAGAAGGGACCTCTGGAGATCACCCAGTCCAAGCCCCTGCCAGAGCAGCATCACCCAGGGCAGGCCACAGAGGAATACATCCAGATGGGTCTTGAAAGTCTCCAGAGCAGGAAACTCCACAACCTCTCTGGGCAGCCTGCTCCAGGGCTCAGCACCCTCACACCAAACAAGTTTCTCCTCAGGCTGAGGTGGAACTTGCTGTGCTCCAGTCTGTGTCCCTTGCCCCTTGTCCTCTCTCAGGACCACTGGAAAGAGCCTGGCCCCTGCTGCTTGACACCCACCCCTGAGATACTGATGAACACCACGAAGATCTCTGTTGGGACGCGATCCAACGGAGAGAAACAGAGAGGGAAAGACTCGCAGCAATCAATATGATTGATCAGCAGGCTTCAACTTTATTGTTCAGAAGCACAGCTTGTACAGTATGTTCAGCAGCTAAATATGCACAGGTGTCAGTATTCTATTAGCTCTTAGTCCAGGGTTACATCATATTATCCAGCCTGCTTGTGGTCAGGCCTACGTGCAGCTCCACAGCCTCCTTTCTCAGCAGCTCCTTGTTTCACACATGCTTTGTTTCACATACTACTATCTTATAAGTAACTATTTCACATGCTGCTATCTTGTGAGAAACTGCCAGCACAGTCACAGGGCAGTGGTGGCCTTGCTGCATCAGCACAGCAGCTAAGCTGTGAGCAGTAAACAGCAAGATGGAGTCTGGCCTACACACTCTGGTCAAACAGCTGTTCCATTGAACCATGTCCCTGCAATTCAAGCCAGTCCTCAACAGATCTCCTCCCAGCATTCTCTTCTCCAGACTGAACAGCCCCAGGCCCTCAGCTGCCCCTCCCCAGCCCTGCTCTCCAGACCCTTCCCCAGCTCCATTGCCCTTCTCTGGACCTGCTCCAGCCCCTCAATGTCCTCCTTGGAGTGCGGCCCCAAAAGTGGACACACAGCTCACCTGTGGCCTCCCCAGTTCTGAGAGACAATCCCTGCCCCACTCCACACCCTTGGCCACACAATTGCTGGTCCAGAGCAGGCTGCTGGTGGCCTTCTTGGCCACCTGGGCACACAGTGGCTCAGCTTCAGCTGCCAGCCAGCACCCCCAGGTCTGTCTCTGCTGGGCACTTCCCAGTCTCTCTGCCCCAAGCCTGGAGGCCTCATGGGGCAGCCATGACCTAAGTGCAGCCCCCAGCCCCTGGCCTTGCTGGGAATGGGAGAGGCTGAGGCAGTCTGGCAGCAGCTGGGAATCAGTGTGGGCTTGGTGTGAAGCCCACGAGCAGGGTTTGGTGTGGCAGGGCAGGGCCAAGTGCTGCTGGCAGGCTGTGCAGAAAGCTGGGGACAGACTTTTGAGCAGGGCCTCTTGTGACAGGACGAGGGAGGATGGTTTGACACAGAGAGAGATTCAGACTCTTCTTCACAGCCCCTCCCCAGCCTTCTTCTAGGTGCCCTCCAGACAGGGAAAAGCAGCTCTAAGGTCTGCCTGGAGCCTTCTCTTCCCCAGGCTGGACAACCCCAGCTGTCCCAGCCTGTCCTCACAGCAGAGGTTCTCCAGCCCCCTGATCATTCCTTGTGGCCTTCTCTGGATCCTCTCCATCAGGTCCTTGTCCTCCTCGTGCTGGGGGCCCTCCCGAGCTGGACCTGGTCCTGCAGATGAGGTCACCCCAGAGCAGAGGGACAGAATCCCCTCTCTCCATCTCTGGCCACACTCCCTTGATGCAGCCCCGGGACATTCCCAAGCAAACCCAGCACAGGTAACCCAGACTCAGAGCACCATGAACGCAGGGAAGGAAGAGGGACACCAAGATAGCAGAGGGCTGGGGCACCTCTGCTCTGCAGGCAGGCTGGGAGAGTTGGGGCTGCTCAGCCTGGAGAAGGCTCCAGGGGGTCCTTGGAGCAGCCTCCCAAGTACCTGCAGAGGGCTCCAGGAGAGCTGGGAAGGGACTTCTGACAAGGGCTGGGAGTGGCAGGCCAAGAGGGCCAGGCTTCAAAGCAGAGCAGGGCAGACTTAGCTGGGACACGAGGAAGGAATTCTTTATTGTGAGGGTGGTAGAACACTGCAGGAGGCTGCCTGAGGAGGTGGTGGGGAAGCAGGGAAACATCTCTCTGGCCAAGACCTCCTTGGGCCAGGGCCGTGCCAGCTGGGCACCATGCTGAGCACAGGTCAAGCCCAGAGGCGGCAATGGCAGCTTCAGAGGGTCGCTGGTGCTTGACCTCACAGCAAAGAGCTGTGCCCCTTCAATCACAGCCATGCCTCCAGCCCCACATCAGCTCTGCAGGGCAAGGCCTTTGCTCCCCCACTGCTCTGGCACTCTGGCACTGCTTCAGCCCCCCGGCAGGGGCACAGCAGGGCAGCCCCTGAGGCAAAGCCTTGGGGGAGGCACAGCTCAGGAGCCAGAGGCCGAACTCAACAGCAGGCAGGATCCGTGGCAGCCGGGAGCGGCTGGGCAGAGCAGAGGCTGCAGCGGGGCCCCCGGGTGCTGCGGCATCGGCAGGGTGGCAGGGCCAGGTCACAGAGGTGGCACGTCAGAGCCGGCAGCGTCCCTAGCAGCCGCCCTGGCAACGTCCCCTCCAGTGGCGCTGCAGCCATGGCCCCGCCGGACGCTGCGCCGGCAGCGGGACGGAGGAGGTGCGAGAAGCGTCGCTCGCCCAGGCAGGACGAGGCTCGGGAAGGCAGCGGCGCTGCAGAGCTCTGCGCAGGCCCCGCAGCCAGGCGCGGGCGGGACGGGGCGGGCACGGCTGGGGCGGAGCGGGGCTGCTGCCGCGGGCAGCGCTGGCTGGGGAAGGGCACCCGGGGCTGCTGTGCCCTGCGGGGCTGCTGTGCCCTCTGCGGCTGGACGGGGTCGCAGCCTGGCAGGTCCCTCAGGGGCTGCTCCCGGAGCAGAAGGCTCTCTGCCCTTGCTCTCGGCGGCTGCCGAGGATAGGAGCAGCCGAGAAGCATCTCTGCTCCCGTGCGGAGCCAGCTCCCGAGCGCAGGTTCCAGGCGCTTTGGGCTCCTCTTGTTTGCCACCAGCGTCCTGAGCTGGGAGCTGAGAGGGCCTCCGGTGCGCTCTTGCCTGGAGCAAAGAGGAAAGCTCCTTGCTGGATGTCAGCAATGCTTTGGGGCTGGGAAGAGGCAGGAAGGGTTGGGAAGCCTCAGCAGAAGGAGAGGCAGAGCCTCCCCGCTCTAGTGAGGCAGCCAGGGCTCTGCGAGGGCTCCATGGCCTGGCAGAGGTGGGAGTGCAGGGAACTCAGCCTGGCAGCAGCTTGCCCCTGGCTGCCAAGCACTGCTCTGTGTGCTCTTCCCTCAGAGCTGTGCAGCTTGTGGAGGATGAGGAGCAGGAGGTGCCTCGCAAGAAGCAGAAGTCAGGTACTGGCCATGGCAGGAGAGGTCAAGCTGCCAGATGTTCCTTGGCTTGCCTGGAGCTGGGAAAGCTCTGGCTCTTGTCCTTCAGCACTGCCTGCCACTGAGCCCGTGGCCTTTGCAGCCCTTCTGTGCCCCTGGCCATGGCTGTAGCCAGTGCCTGAGGATGTCTCCTGGGGCACGGCCCCGCGCACGGCGCTCTCAGGAGCTCCCCCAGGCCCCTCTCTGTGCTGGGGAGCCCAGAGCCCTCAGCAGGAGGAGGAGCTGAAGTCCCAGCTGGGAGCTCCCTGCTCCCTGTCCTTGCCCTGTGGCTCTGCCAGCTCCAAGCGCCTGCTTGCCTGAGGAGAAATGCCTTGCAGCTGGGCTGTGAAGGAAGGTGCCTGCCCGGTGCTGGCAGGCAGAGGGCAATGGCATTGCTGTGAGCTGCAGCAGCAGGGAATGTGCCCCCCAGCAGGCTGGGCTGGCCCCTCTGGCTGGCAGACTCGGGGCTCGGGCCCTGAGCTCCAGCTCTGCAGCACTGCTCAGGAGCCAACCCCTGCGAAGCCAGCAGCAGCTGCTCGGGGCAAAGGGCTCTGTGCCTTGGAGCCAGTGCCACTGCTCCAGGGGGGGCTGAGGAGAGGCCTTTAGGCCAAAGAGAGCTCCTGGTGCCCTTTCCAACCCTGGTCTCCTGTGGGCTCTCTGTTCCCCAGCTGAGGTCACCTCTGACGACGCCGGGGAGGTTTCGGTGGCGAGGAAGAGGCCGCTGAAGGCCAAGGAGAAGCCCCAGGGCTCTGCAGCCAGGGGGCCTGCAGCAGAGGTCAGCAAGGCTTTGGCAGCTGCCAGAGGCTGTGCAAGGTGGCAGAGGAAGCTGCTCCCCCTCGGGCACCTCGATTGCCAGCCCTTGTTGGAGCGGGGAGCTGCCCAGGGGCCCATGTGCTGGGGTCTGTGCCTCACAAGTGCTTCTCCCTGTGCATTGCAGGCCCTGGAGGCAGCAGCCAGAGCTGCCCTGGGCCCAGGTGACCCTCGGGAGGTGCTGAGCAGTGCCTTCAAGCTCCGTGTCACCCGGGAGGCCATGGGCACGCTCAGGGAGGGCCAGTGGCTGAACGATGAGGTACAGCAGCTGCAGCCCAGGGGCATGGAGCTCAGCAGGGCTTTGCCACTGCCGCTGCCCTGCCTGCCCTGCTCTGCTTTGGGGCAGCTGGGTCCCCTTTTACATCCCCAGCTGCTTCTTCCTGGCACAGGTCATCAATTTCTACCTGCAGCTGGTGGCAGAGAGGAGCAGGAAGGCTGGATACCCTTCTGTCCATGCCTTTAGCACCTTCTTCTACCCCAGGCTGGTGTCTGGTGGCTATGAGGGGGTGAGAAGGTGGACCAGGGGCCTGGACATCTTCCAGAAGGACATCATCCTGGTTCCCATCCACCTGGGGATACACTGGGCACTGGTGGTGAGTCCAAGTGGCTTCTTGGTAGAGCTGGGTGGGGGTGAAATCCTCACCAGGGAAGTCAGGAGGCTCTGGCTGTGTGTGCAGCAGAAGGCTGTGCTTTGTCCAGCAGTCCCCTTCCAACCACAGGTCATTGATGTCAGGAGGAAGACCATCAGCTACTATGACTCGCTGGGGCAGAGGGGCATGAAGCTCTGCCAGGCTCTGCTGTAAGTAGCTGCTCAGCCAATGCTTTTGTGCTGTGCATTCGGAGGGCTTCAGAGGCTGTCTCTGCCTCCTGGCTGCAAGGTTTCCTACTTCTTGGAGGCAGAAAGCAGCAGCCTTTGATGTGCCTGCTGCCAGCTGCATGCCCTTGGCTACCTGCCTGCTCTCCCCTGAGGCCCTGCACTCAGGGTTTTGGGGGCCTGCAGTCTGCCACCCACGCCCCAGAGGTCCCCGTGGAAGGGCACTGGGGCAGCTGCTCCTCCGTAGATGTCTCTGGCAGTGCTGCACAAGCAGGGAGGAGCCTTCCTCCAGCAGCTCTGCAGAGCCAGGGCAGGAGAGTGGCCCCCCAGAGCCAAGTCAAGTGTCCCTGGAGCCCTGTGCTCTCCTGAGCAGGTCACAGCAGCTGCCTGGGGAAGGGTGGAGCAGCTCTGCATCCAACCATTGCTGCCTGGAGAGCTGGTGGCCAGGGCCCCTCTGCAGCCAGCAGCCTTAGCCCCAGAGCTTTGGCACTGGTTGTGCCAGAGGTGAGGCCAGGGTGTGAGGGCTGGGTTTGCTTTGCACAGCCAATACCTGCAAGAGGAAAGCCGCAGCAGGAGAGGCCTGGAGCTGGCTTCTGCCGAGTGGGCTCTGCACAGCATGGGGGCCCAGGTACGTGAGCACTGCTGGGCTGCCAGCTGGGAGCCTGAGCTGCCAGGCGGCTTCTCTTGCCCAGGGAGTGAACTTCTCCCTCTGCTTTGCCTTCCCCAGGAGATCCCTCAGCAGAGGAACCAGAGTGACTGCGGGGTCTTCCTCTGTAAATATGCTGAGTCCATCTGCAGGGACAGAGCCATCACCTTCAGCCAGGTGAGTGAGGGCTGTGGGCAGCTCCAGAGCTCTGGGCACGAGAGCCAGGGAGGTTGCTCAGCAGCTCTTCCTTGTGCCTGGGGCAGGGGCTGAGTTTTTGTGCCTCCCTCTCTCTGGCTTTGGGGCATGGCTGCTTGGCTTGGAAGTTCCAAGGGGGCTCAGCAGGGCAGAGCTCTCTTCTCCATCCTTGTGTCCTGTGCCTGCTTCCTAGCGGAACCTGTGAGGTTCCTCTTGGGCAAGAGGCAGCAGCCAGGGGGTCGTGGCCATTGTCTGCCTCTGCCTGCTGTGGCTTCCCATGTCATGGCTCTTTGCTTTCCTTCCAGAGACACATGCCCAGCTTCAGGAAGAAGATGGTCTGGGAGATCCTTCACCAGCAGCTCCTCTGACTTTGGCCTCCTTTGCCTCCTTGTTGCTTTCTCCTTGTTGCCTGTTGGTTGGCTTCTCAGTTAGTTAGTTAGTTAACTTACTTATTTCCTTACTTAGTTACTTGCTTAGTTAGTTAGGATAGGATAGGATAGGATAGGATAGGATAGGATAGGATAGGATAGGATAGGATAGAATAGAATAGAATAGAACAGAATAGACCAGGTTGGAAAAGACCTTCGATATCATCGAGCCCAACCTCTCACCCAACACCATCTGATCAACTCAACCATGGCACCAAGGGCCTCATCCAGGCTCTTCCTAAACACCTCCAGTGATGGTGACTCCACCACCTCCCTGGGCAGCACATTCCAATGGGCAATCACTCCCTCTGGGAAGAACTTCTTCCTAACCTCCAGCCTAAACCTGCCCTGGCACAGCTTCAGACTGTGTCCTCTTGTTCTGGTGCTGGGTGCCTGGGAGAAGAGACCAACCCCCCCCTGGCTACAACCTCCCTTCAGGGAGTTGGAGAGAGCAATGAGGTCTCCCCTGAGCCTCCTCTTCTGCAGGCTAAGCAACCCCAGCTCCCTCAGCCTCTCCTCCCAGGGCTGTGCTCCAGACCCCTCCCCAGCTTTGTTGCCCTTCTCTGGACACCTTCCAGCAGCTCAACCTCTTTCTTGAGCTGAGGGCTCCAGAACTGGACACAGGACTCAGGGTTGGTTAGTTAGTTAGTTAGTTAGTTAGTTAGTTAGTTAGTTAGTTAGTTGGTTCCTCTCTTTTGTAGCATCACAGAATAGTTGGGGCTGGAAGGGGTCTCCAAAGCTCATCCAGTCCAACTCCCCCTGCACTCAGCAGGGGCATCCCCAACTCGCTCAGGCTGCCCAGAGCCCTGTGCAGCCTCCCCTTGAATACCTCCAGTGATGGGGCCCCAACCACCTCCCTGGGCAACCTGTTCCAGGCTTCCACCACCCTCACAGTGAAGAACTCGTTCCTCACCTCCAGTCTAAAGCTGCTCTGCTCTACTTTGAAGCCATTGCTCTTGCAATAAGAGCACTTGCTCTTGTTGAACCTCAGGAGGTTCCCCTGGGCACCACCTCTCCAGCTTGGCCAGGTCCCTCTGGATGCCATCCTGTCCCTCTGGCCTATCAACAGCACCACTCAGCTTGGTGCCATCTGCACACTGCTGGTGGGGCCCTCGACCCCCTCTCTATAGCAGGGATAAAGATACTAAAGAGTACAGGTGCCAGTACAGACCCCTGAAGGACAGCACTGTCACTGCTCTGCAGCTGGACTGCCAGGCACTGAGCAGCACCCTCTGGATGGGACCTGTCTGTCTGTGTCTGTCTGTGAGCTCTGTCCTGTTGTCTGATTTGTAGCTTTGGATGCAATAAAGATGGTATTTCTCTAAGGAGGCTCTCTGCAGTGAAACTCTCCCTGGGAGTGGCCCAGAGGGGTTGGTATTTGATCCGCTGGGAAAGGCTGGGCAGCCCCTGGGGCTTTTAGCTGCACTCCAATGCAGGAGGCAGAAGGCCCTGGCCGGGATGGGAGTCAGAGCACAAAGGCCTGAAGCCATTGTCACCAAATGCTCCAGGGGCAATCAGGAGGTGGCTCCCAGCAGGGTGAGCAGTCCCACCGTGGGCAGGGCTCCTGCCGGGCTCAGGGGTGCTGCTGCAAGGGGTCAGTGCCTCACTGCCCTCTGCTGCAGCTGCTGCTCCACACCTCTGCCACATGAAGAGCTGGTGCCAGTTCTGCCTCTGCTTTGGGCAGGCCCAGCAGGATCAGTTTAATCTTGGTGCCAGGGGTGAGCCCTGGGCTGGCCCCCAGGTGAGTGACAGCTGCTCCCCATGAAGCCCTCTGCTTACCAAAGGGGAGGAGAAAGAAATGAAGGAGGGAGACCGAGGCAGAGGGAAAGAAGGCTGAAAGCAGCTGTAAGGACACAAAGAGCAATCCAACGGAGAGGGCACAGGGCTGCCCAGAGCCCATAGGGGAGCTGCCTGTGGCCCCTCTGCTGCAGCTCACCCAGAGCAGCCCTAGGAAGCCTCCCAGAAGCCAGGGCTGCCAAGCTGCTCCCGCAGGGAGCCCACACACAGCTCCTGCTGCCCCAGGAGACACAAACCAGCTGCGTGCCCCTGGCTGGCTGGGACAAGGCCCTGGGGATGCCTGCAGAGCATCTCCCAGCAGCAACAGCAGCTCAGGGAGAGCAGACATTGACCACAGCCAGAGGCAATGGAACTGCCCCAACACAGCTGCAGCACGGCCACGGCCCTGGGGCCTTCTGCTGAGGCACAGCAGAACTCCAGGGCAGGATCCCGAGTGCCTAAGGGCAGCTGGCATGCAGGACAGAGTGTCACAGCACCTGGCAACACCCAGGACACCAAGACAGCCCCAGCAGCCTGGGCAGCAGAGGCAGGGAGGAGAGGCTGCCCCTCTGCCTCTGCCTCTGCTCTGCTGAGGCCCCCCTGCAGGGCCAGCTCTGGAGTCCTCAGCACAGCAGAGCCATGGAGCCATGGAGTGGGGGAGAGGAGGCCACAGAAACGATCCAGTGACCTGCTGGGAGACCAGGCAGAGGCAGCTGGCCTTGATCAGCCTGGAGAAGGCTGCACAGAGACCTTCTGGGGGACTTCGGGTACCTCAGGAGGCAGAGCAGAAAGCTGGGGACAGACTTTTGAGCAGGGCCTCTTGTGACAGGACAAGGGAGGATGGTTTGACACGGAGAGAGATTCAGACTCTTCTTCACAGCCCCTCCCCAGCCTTCTTCTAGGTGCCCTCCAGACAGGGAAAAGCAGCTCTAAGGTCTCCCTGGAGCCTTCTCTTCCCCAGGCTGGACAACCCCAGCTGTCCCAGCCTGTCCTCACAGCAGAGGTTCTCCAGCCCCCTGATCATTTCTTGTGGCCTTCTCTGGATCCTCTCCATCAGGTCCTTGTCCTCCTCGTGCTGGGGGCTCCAGAGCTGGACCTGGTCCTGCAGACGAGGTCACCCCAGAGCAGAGGGACAGAATCCCCTCTCTCCATCTCTGGCCACACTCCCTTGATGCAGCCCCGGGACATTCCCAAGCAAACCCAGCACAGGTAACCCAGACTCAGAGCACCATGAACGCAGGGAAGGAAGAGGGACACCAAGATAGCAGAGGGCTGGGGCACCTCTGCTCTGCAGGCAGGCTGGGAGAGTTGGGGCTGCTCAGCCTGGAGAAGGCTCCAGGGGGTCCTTGGAGCAGCCTTCCAAGTACCTGCAGAGGGCTCCAGGAGAGCTGGGAAGGGACTTCTGACAAGGGCTGGGAGTGGCAGGCCAAGAGGGCCAGGCTTCAAAGCAGAGCAGGGCAGACTTAGCTGGGACACGAGGAAGGAATTCTTTATTGTGAGGGTGGTAGAACACTGCAGGAGGCTGCCTGAGGAGGTGGTGGGGAAGCAGGGAAACATCTCTCTGGCCAAGACCTCCTTGGGCCAGGGCTGTGCCAGCTGGGCACCATGCTGAGCACAGGTCAAGCCCAGAGGCGGCAATGGCAGCTTCAGAGGGTCGCTGGTGCTTGAGCTCACAGCAAAGAGCTGTGCCCCTTCAATCACAGCCATGCCTCCAGCCCCACATCAGCTCTGCAGGGCAAGGACTTTGCTCCCCCACTGCTCTGGCACTCTGGCACTGCTTCAGCCCCCCGGCAGGGGCACAGCAGGGCAGCCCCTGAGGCAAAGCCTTGGGGGAGGCACAGCTCAGGAGCCAGAGGCCGAACTCAACAGCAGGCAGGATCCGTGGCAGCCGGGAGCGGCTGGGCAGAGCAGAGGCTGCAGCGGGGCCCCCGGGTGCTGCGGCATCGGCAGGGTGGCAGGGCCAGGTCACAGAGGTGGCACGTCAGAGCCGGCAGCGTCCCTAGCAGCCGCCCTGGCAACGTCCCCTCCAGTGGCGCTGCAGCCATGGCCCCGCCGGACGCTGCGCCGGCAGCGGGACGGAGGAGGTGCGAGAAGCGTCGCTCGCCCAGGCAGGACGAGGCTCGGGAAGGCAGCGGCGCTGCAGAGCTCTGCGCAGGCCCCGCAGCCAGCCGCGGGCGGGACGGGGCGGGCACGGCTGGGGCGGAGCGGGGCTGCTGCCGCGGGCAGCGCTGGCTGGGGAAGGGCACCCGGGGCTGCTGTGCCCTGCGGGGTTGCTGTGCCCTCTGCGGCTGGACGGGGTCGCAGCCTGGCAGGTCCCTCAGGGGCTGCTCCCGGAGCAGAAGGCTCTCTGCCCTTGCTCTCGGCGGCTGCCGAGGATAGGAGCAGCCGAGAAGCATCTCTGCTCCCGTGCGGAGCCAGCTCCCGAGCGCAGGTTCCAGGCGCTTTGGGCTCCTCTTGTTTGCCACCAGCGTCCTGAGCTGGGAGCTGAGAGGGCCTCCGGTGCGCTCTTGCCTGGAGCAAAGAGGAAAGCTCCTTGCTGGATGTCAGCAATGCTTTGGGGCTGGGAAGAGGCAGGAAGGGTTGGGAAGCCTCAGCAGAAGGAGAGGCAGAGCCTCCCCGCTCTAGTGAGGCA
Source organism: Melanerpes formicivorus (assembly GCF_026170545.1). Lineage (NCBI taxonomy): Eukaryota > Metazoa > Chordata > Aves > Piciformes > Picidae > Melanerpes > Melanerpes formicivorus. Next base: position 318,892 of record NW_027142455.1, read on the forward strand.
GCCAGGGCTCTGCGAGGGCTCCATGGCCTGGCAGAGGTGGGAGTGCAGGGAACTCAGCCTGGCAGCAGCTTGCCCCTGGCTGCCAAGCACTGCTCTGTGTGCTCTTCCCTCAGAGCTGTGCAGCTTGTGGAGGATGAGGAGCAGGAGGTGCCTCGCAAGAAGCAGAAGTCAGGTACTGGCCATGGCAGGAGAGGTCAAGCTGCCAGCTGTTCCTTGGCTTGCCTGGAGCTGGGAAAGCTCTGGCTCTTGTCCTTCAGCACTGCCACTGAGCCCGTGGCCTTTGCAGCCCTTCTGTGCCCCTGGCCATGGCTGTAGCCAGTGCCTGAGGATGTCTCCTGGGGCACGGCCCCGCGCACGGCGCTCTCAGGAGCTCCCCCAGGCCCCTCTCTGTGCTGGGGAGCCCAGAGCCCTCAGCAGGAGGAGGAGCTGAAGTCCCAGCTGGGAGCTCCCTGCTCCCTGTCCTTGCCCTGTGGCTCTGCCAGCTCCAAGCGCCTGCTTGCCTGAGGAGAAATGCCTTGCAGCTGGGCTGTGAAGGAAGGTGCCTGCCCGGTGCTGGCAGGCAGAGGGAAATGGCATTGCTGTGAGCTGCAGCAGCAGGGAATGTGCCCCCCAGCAGGCTGGGCTGGCCCCTCTGGCTGGCAGACTCGGGGCTCGGGCCCTGAGCTCCAGCTCTGCAGCACTGCTCAGGAGCCAACCCCTGCGAAGCCAGCAGCAGCTGCTCGGGGCAAAGGGCTCTGTGCCTTGGAGCCAGTGCCACTGCTCCAGGGGGGGCTGAGGAGAGGCCTTTAGGCCAAAGAGAGCTCCTGGTGCCCTTTCCAACCCTGGTCTCCTGTGGGCTCTCTGTTCCCCAGCTGAGGTCACCTCTGACGACGCCGGGGAGGTTTCGGTGGCGAGGAAGAGGCCGCTGAAGGCCAAGGAGAAGCCCCAGGGCTCTGCAGCCAGGGGGCCTGCAGCAGAGGTCAGCAAGGCTTTGGCAGCTGCCAGAGGCTGTGCAAGGTGGCAGAGGAAGCTGCTCCCCCTCGGGCACCTCGATTGCCAGCCCTTGTTGGAGCGGGGAGCTGCCCAGGGGCCCATGTGCTGGGGTCTGTGCCTCACAAGTGCTTCTCCCTGTGCATTGCAGGCCCTGGAGGCAGCAGCCAGAGCTGCCCTGGGCCCAGGTGACCCTCGGGAGGTGCTGAGCAGTGCCTTCAAGCTCCGTGTCACCCGGGAGGCCATGGGCACGCTCAGGGAGGGCCAGTGGCTGAACGATGAGGTACAGCAGCTGCAGCCCAGGGGCATGGAGCTCAGCAGGGCTTTGCCACTGCCGCTGCCCTGCCTGCCCTGCTCTGCTTTGGGGCAGCTGGGTCCCCTTTTACATCCCCAGCTGCTTCTTCCTGGCACAGGTCATCAATTTCTACCTGCAGCTGGTGGCAGAGAGGAGCAGGAAGGCTGGATACCCTTCTGTCCATGCCTTTAGCACCTTCTTCTACCCCAGGCTGGTGTCTGGTGGCTATGAGGGGGTGAGAAGGTGGACCAGGGGCCTGGACATCTTCCAGAAGGACATCATCCTGGTTCCCATCCACCTGGGGATACACTGGGCACTGGTGGTGAGTCCAAGTGGCTTCTTGGTAGAGCTGGGTGGGGGTGAAATCCTCACCAGGGAAGTCAGGAGGCTCTGGCTGTGTGTGCAGCAGAAGGCTGTGCTTTGTCCAGCAGTCCCCTTCCAACCACAGGTCATTGATGTCAGGAGGAAGACCATCAGCTACTATGACTCGCTGGGGCAGAGGGGCATGAAGCTCTGCCAGGCTCTGCTGTAAGTAGCTGCTCAGCCAATGCTTTTGTGCTGTGCATTCGGAGGGCTTCAGAGGCTGTCTCTGCCTCCTGGCTGCAAGGTTTCCTACTTCTTGGAGGCAGAAAGCAGCAGCCTTTGATGTGCCTGCTGCCAGCTGCATGCCCTTGGCTACCTGCCTGCTCTCCCCTGAGGCCCTGCACTCAGGGTTTTGGGGGCCTGCAGTCTGCCACCCACGCCCCAGAGGTCCCCGTGGAAGGGCACTGGGGCAGCTGCTCCTCCGTAGATGTCTCTGGCAGTGCTGCACAAGCAGGGAGGAGCCTTCCTCCAGCAGCTCTGCAGAGCCAGGGCAGGAGAGTGGCCCCCCAGAGCCAAGTCAAGTGTCCCTGGAGCCCTGTGCTCTCCTGAGCAGGTCACAGCAGCTGCCTGGGGAAGGGTGGAGCAGCTCTGCATCCAACCATTGCTGCCTGGAGAGCTGGTGGCCAGGGCCCCTCTGCAGCCAGCAGCCTTAGCCCCAGAGCTTTGGCACTGGTTGTGCCAGAGGTGAGGCCAGGGTGTGAGGGCTGGGTTTGCTTTGCACAGCCAATACCTGCAAGAGGAAAGCCGCAGCAGGAGAGGCCTGGAGCTGGCTTCTGCCGAGTGGGCTCTGCACAGCATGGGGGCCCAGGTACGTGAGCACTGCTGGGCTGCCAGCTGGGAGCCTGAGCTGCCAGGCGGCTTCTCTTGCCCAGGGAGTGAACTTCTCCCTCTGCTTTGGCTTCCCCAGGAGATCCCTCAGCAGAGGAACCAGAGTGACTGCGGGGTCTTCCTCTGTAAATATGCTGAGTCCATCTGCAGGGACAGAGCCATCACCTTCAGCCAGGTGAGTGAGGGCTGTGGGCAGCTCCAGAGCTCTGGGCACGAGAGCCAGGGAGGTTGCTCAGCAGCTCTGCCTTGTGCCTGGGGCAGGGGCTGAGTTTCTCTGTGTGCCTCCCTCTCTCTGGCTTTGGGGCAGGGCTGCTTGGCTTGGAAGTTCCAAGGGGGCTCAGCAGGGCAGAGCTCTCTTCTCCATCCTTGTGTCCTGTGCCTGCTTCCTAGCGGAACCTGTGAGGTTCCTCTTGGGCAAGAGGCAGCAGCCAGGGGGTCGTGGCCATTGTCTGCCTCTGCCTGCTGTGGCTTCCCATGTCATGGCTCTTGGCTTTCCTTCCAGAGACACATACCCAGCTTCAGGAAGAAGATGGTCTGGGAGATCCTTCACCAGCAGCTCCTCTGACTTTGGCCTCCTTTGCCTCCTTGTTGCTTTCTCCTTGTTGCCTGTTGGTTGGCTTCTCAGTTAGTTAGTTAGTTAACTTACTTATTTCCTTACTTAGTTACTTGCTTAGTTAGGATAGGATAGGATAGGATAGGATAGAATAGAATAGAATAGAATAGAATAGAATAGAATAGAATAGAATAGAATAGAATAGAATAGAATAGAATAGAATAGACCAGGTTGGAAAAGACCTTCGATATCATCGAGCCCAACCTCTCACCCAACACCATCTGAGCAACTAAACCATGGCACCAAGGGCCTCATCCAGGCTCTTCCTAAACACCTCCAGTGATGGTGACTCCACCACCTCCCTGGGCAGCACATTCCAATGGGCAATCACTCCCTCTGGGAAGAACTTCTTCCTAACCTCCAGCCTAAACCTCCCCTGGCACAGCTTCAGACTGTGTCCTCTTGTTCTGGTGCTGGCTGCCTGGGAGAAGAGACCAACCCCCCCCTGGCTACACCTCCCTTCAGGGAGTTGGAGAGAGCAATGAGGTCTCCCCTGAGCCTCCTCTTCTCCAGGCTAAGCAACCCCAGCTCCCTCAGCCTCTCCTCACAGGGCTGTGCTCCAGACCCCTCCCCAGCTTTGTTGCCCTTCTCTGGACACCTTCCAGCAGCTCAACCTCTTTCTTGAGCTGAGGGGTCCAGAACTGGACACAGGACTCAGGGTTAGTTAGTTAGTTAGTTAGTTAGTTAGTTAGTTAGTTAGTTAGTTGGTTCCTCTCTTTTGTAGCATCACAGAATAGTTGGGGCTGGAAGGGGTCTCCAAAGCTCATCCAGTCCAACTCCCCCTGCACTCAGCAGGGGCATCCCCAACTCGCTCAGGCTGCCCAGAGCCCTGTGCAGCCTCCCCTTGAATACCTCCAGTGATGGGGCCCCAACCACCTCCCTGGGCAACCTGTTCCAGGCTTCCACCACCCCCACAGTGAAGAACTCGTTCCTCACATCCAGTCTAAAGCTGCTCTGCTCTACTTTGAAGCCATTGCTCTTGCAATAAGAGCACTTGCTCTTGTTGAACCTCAGGAGGTTCCCCTGGGCACCACCTCTCCAGCTTGGCCAGGTCCCTCTGGATGCCATCCTGTCCCTCTGGCCTATCAACAGCACCACTCAGCTTGGTGCCATCTGCACACTGCTGGTGGGGCCCTCGACCCCCTCTCTATAGCAGGGATAAAGATACTAATGAGTACAGGTGCCAGTACAGACCCCTGAAGGACAGCACTGTCACTGCTCTGCAGCTGGACTGCCAGGCACTGAGCACCAGCCTCTGGATGGGACCTGTCTGTCTGTGTCTGTCTGTGAGCTCTGTCCTGTTGTCTGATTTGTAGCTTTGGATGCAATAAAGATGGTATTTCTCTAAGGAGGCTCTCTGCAGTGAAACTCTCCCTGGGAGTGGCCCAGAGGGGTTGGTATTTGATCCGCTGGGAAAGGCTGGGCAGCCCCTGGGGCTTTTAGCTGCACTCCAATGCAGGAGGCAGAAGGCCCTGGCCGGGATGGGAGTCAGAGCACAAAAGCCTGAAGCCATTGTCACCAAATGCTCCAGGGGCAATCAGGAGGTGGCTCCCAGCAGGGTGAGCAGTCCCACCGTGGGCAGGGCTCCTGCCAGGCTCAGGGGTGCTGCTGCAAGGGGTCAGTGCCTCACTGCCCTCTGCTGCAGCTGCTGCTCCACACCTCTGCCACATGAAGAGCTGGTGCCAGTTCTGCCTCTGCTTTGGGCAGGCCCAGCAGGATCAGTTTAATCTTGGTGCCAGGGGTGAGCCCTGGGCTGGCCCCCAGGTGAGTGACAGCTGCTCCCCATGAAGCCCTCTGCTTCCCAAAGGGGAAGAGAAAGAAATGAAGGAGGGAGACCGAGGCAGAGGGAAAGAAGGCTGAAAGCAGCTGTAAGGACACACAGAGCAATCCAACGGAGAGGGCACAGGGCTGCCCAGAGCCCATAGGGGAGCTGCCTGTGGCCCCTCTGCTGCAGCTCACCCAGAGCAGCCCTAGGAAGCCTCCCAGAAGCCAGGGCTGCCAAGCTGCTCCCGCAGGGAGCCCACACACAGCTCCTGCTGCCCCAGGAGACACAAACCAGCTGCGTGCCCCTGGCTGGCTGGGACAAGGCCCTGGGGATGCCTGCAGAGCATCTCCCAGCAGCAACAGCAGCTTAGGGAGAGCAGACATTGACCACAGCCAGAGGCAATGGAACTGCCCCAACACAGCTGCAGCACGGCCACGGCCCTGGGGCCTTCTGCTGAGGCACAGCAGAACTCCAGGGCAGGATCCCGAGTGCCTAAGGGCAGCTGGCATGCAGGACAGAGTGTCACAGCACCTGGCAACACCCAGGACACCAAGACAGCCCCAGCAGCCTGGGCAGCAGAGGCAGGGAGGAGAGGCTGCCCCTCTGCCTCTGCTCTGCTGAGGCCCCCCTGCAGGGCCAGCTCTGCAGTCCTCAGCACAGCAGAGCCATGGAGCCATGGAGTGGGGGAGAGGAGGCCACAGAAACGATCCAGTGACCTGCTGGGAGACCAGGCAGAGGCAGCTGGCCTTGATCAGCCTGGAGAAGGCTGCACAGAGACCTTCTGGGGGCCTTTGGGTACCTCAGGAGGCAGAGCAGAAAGCTGGGGACAGACTTTTGAGCAGGGCCTCTTGTGCCAGGACAAGGGAGGATGGTTTGACACGGAGAGAGATTCAGACTCTTCTTCACAGCCCCTCCCCAGCCTTCTTCTAGGTGCCCTCCAGACAGGGAAAAGCAGCTCTAAGGTCTCCCTGGAGCCTTCTCTTCCCCAGGCTGGACAACCCCAACTGTCCCAGCCTGTCCTCACAGCAGAGGTTCTCCAGCCCCCTGATCATTCCTTGTGGCCTTCTCTGGATCCTCTCCATCAGGTCCTTGTCCTCCTCGTGCTGGGGGCCCTCCCGAGCTGGACCTGGTCCTGCAGACGAGGTCACCCCAGAGCAGAGGGACAGAATCCCCTCTCTCCATCTCTGGCCACACTCCCTTGATGCAGCCCAGGGACATTCCCAAGCAAACCCAGCACAGGTAACCCAGACTCAGAGCACCATGAACGCAGGGAAGGAAGAGGGACACCAAGGTAGCAGAGGGCTGGGGCACCTCTGCTCTGCAGGCAGGCTGGGAGAGTTGGGGCTGCTCAGCCTGGAGAAGGCTCCAGGGAGTCCTTGGAGCAGCCTTCCAAGTACCTGCAGAGGGCTCCAGGAGAGCTGGGAAGGGACTTCTGACAAGGGCTGGGAGTGGCAGGCCAAGAGGGCCAGGCTTCAAAGCAGAGCAGGGCAGACTTAGCTGGGACACGAGGAAGGAATTCTTTATTGTGAGGGTGGTAGAACACTGCAGGAGGCTGCCTGAGGAGGTGGTGGGGAAGCAGGGAAACATCTCTCTGGCCAAGACCTCCTTGGGCCAGGGCCGTGCCAGCTGGGCACCATGCTGAGCACAGGTCAAGCCCAGAGGCGGCAATGGCAGCTTCAGAGGGTCGCTGGTGCTTGAGCTCACAGCAAAGAGCTGTGCCCCTTCAATCACAGCCATGCCTCCAGCCCCACATCAGCTCTGCAGGGCAAGGACTTTGCTCCCCCACTGCTCTGGCACTCTGGCACTGCTTCAGCCCCCCGGCAGGGGCACAGCAGGGCAGCCCCTGAGGCAAAGCCTTGGGGGAGGCACAGCTCAGGAGCCAGAGGCCGAACTCAACAGCAGGCAGGATCCGTGGCAGCCGGGAGCGGCTGGGCAGAGCAGAGGCTGCAGCGGGGCCCCCGGGTGCTGCGGCATCGGCAGGGTGGCAGGGCCAGGTCACAGAGGTGGCACGTCAGAGCCGGCAGCGTCCCTAGCAGCCGCCCTGGCAACGTCCCCTCCAGTGGCGCTGCAGCCATGGCCCCGCCGGACGCTGCGCCGGCAGCGGGACGGAGGAGGTGCGAGAAGCGTCGCTCGCCCAGGCAGGACGAGGCTCGGGAAGGCAGCGGCGCTGCAGAGCTCTGCGCAGGCCCCGCAGCCAGCCGCGGGCGGGACGGGGCGGGCACGGCTGGGGCGGAGCGGGGCTGCTGCCGCGGGCAGCGCTGGCTGGGGAAGGGCACCCGGGGCTGCTGTGCCCTGCGGGGCTGCTGTGCCCTCTGCGGCTGGACGGGGTCGCAGCCTGGCAGGTCCCTCAGGGGCTGCTCCCGGAGCAGAAGGCTCTCTGCCCTTGCTCTCGGCGGCTGCCGAGGATAGGAGCAGCCGAGAAGCATCTCTGCTCCCGTGCGGAGCCAGCTCCCGAGCGCAGGTTCCAGGCGCTTTGGGCTCCTCTTGTTTGCCACCAGCGTCCTGAGCTGGGAGCTGAGAGGGCCTCCGGTGCGCTCTTGCCTGGAGCAAAGAGGAAAGCTCCTTGCTGGGTGTCAGCAATGCTTTGGGGCTGGGAAGAGGCAGGAAGGGTTGGGAAGCCTCAGCAGAAGGAGAGGCAGAGCCTCCCCGCTCTAGTGAGGCAGCCAGGGCTCTGCGAGGGCTCCATGGCCTGGCAGAGGTGGGAGTGCAGGGAACTCAGCCTGGCAGCAGCTTGCCCCTGGCTGCCAAGCACTGCTCTGTGTGCTCTTCCCTCAGAGCTGTGCAGCTTGTGGAGGATGAGGAGCAGGAGGTGCCTCGCAAGAAGCAGAAGTCAGGTACTGGCCATGGCAGGAGAGGTCAAGCTGCCAGCTGTTCCTTGGCTTGCCTGGAGCTGGGAAAGCTCTGGCTCTTGTCCTTCAGCACTGCCACTGAGCCCGTGGCCTTTGCAGCCCTTCTGTGCCCCTGGCCATGGCTGTAGCCAGTGCCTGAGGATGTCTCCTGGGGCACGGCCCCGCGCACGGCGCTCTCAGGAGCTCCCCCAGGCCCCTCTCTGTGCTGGGGAGCCCAGAGCCCTCAGCAGGAGGAGGAGCTGAAGTCCCAGCTGGGAGCTCCCTGCTCCCTGTCCTTGCCCTGTGGCTCTGCCAGCTCCAAGCGCCTGCTTGCCTGAGGAGAAATGCCTTGCAGCTGGGCTGTGAAGGAAGGTGCCTGCCCGGTGCTGGCAGGCAGAGGGAAATGGCATTGCTGTGAGCTGCAGCAGCAGGGAATGTGCCCCCCAGCAGGCTGGGCTGGCCCCTCTGGCTGGCAGACTCGGGGCTCGGGCCCTGAGCTCCAGCTCTGCAGCACTGCTCAGGAGCCAACCCCTGCGAAGCCAGCAGCAGCTGCTCGGGGCAAAGGGCTCTGTGCCTTGGAGCCAGTGCCACTGCTCCAGGGGGGGCTGAGGAGAGGCCTTTAGGCCAAAGAGAGCTCCTGGTGCCCTTTCCAACCCTGGTCTCCTGTGGGCTCTCTGTTCCCCAGCTGAGGTCACCTCTGACGACGCCGGGGAGGTTTCGGTGGCGAGGAAGAGGCCGCTGAAGGCCAAGGAGAAGCCCCAGGGCTCTGCAGCCAGGGGGCCTGCAGCAGAGGTCAGCAAGGCTTTGGCAGCTGCCAGAGGCTGTGCAAGGTGGCAGAGGAAGCTGCTCCCCCTCGGGCACCTCGATTGCCAGCCCTTGTTGGAGCGGGGAGCTGCCCAGGGGCCCATGTGCTGGGGTCTGTGCCTCACAAGTGCTTCTCCCTGTGCATTGCAGGCCCTGGAGGCAGCAGCCAGAGCTGCCCTGGGCCCAGGTGACCCTCGGGAGGTGCTGAGCAGTGCCTTCAAGCTCCGTGTCACCCGGGAGGCCATGGGCACGCTCAGGGAGGGCCAGTGGCTGAACGATGAGGTACAGCAGCTGCAGCCCAGGGGCATGGAGCTCAGCAGGGCTTTGCCACTGCTGCTGCCCTGCCTGCCCTGCTCTGCTTTGGGGCAGCTGGGTCCCCTTTTACATCCCCAGCTGCTTCTTCCTGGCACAGGTCATCAATTTCTACCTGCAGCTGGTGGCAGAGAGGAGCAGGAAGGCTGGATACCCTTCTGTCCATGCCTTTAGCACCTTCTTCTACCCCAGGCTGGTGTCTGGTGGCTATGAGGGGGTGAGAAGGTGGACCAGGGGCCTGGACATCTTCCAGAAGGACATCATCCTGGTTCCCATCCACCTGGGGGTACACTGGGCACTGGTGGTGAGTCCAAGTGGCTTCTTGGTAGAGCTGGGTGGGGGTGAAATCCTCACCAGGGAAGTCAGGAGGCTCTGGCTGTGTGTGCAGCCAAAGGCTGTGCTTTGTCCAGCAGTCCCCTTCCAACCACAGGTCATTGATGTCAGGAGGAAGACCATCAGCTACTATGACTCGCTGGGGCAGAGGGGCATGAAGATCTGCCAGGCTCTGCTGTAAGTAGCTGCTCAGCCAATGCTTTTGTGCTGTGCATTCGGAGGGGTTCAGAGGCTGTCTCTGCCTCCTGGCTGCAAGGTTTCCTACTTCTTGGAGGCAGAAAGCAGCAGCCTTTGATGTGCCTGCTGCCAGCTGCATGCCCTTGGCTACCTGCCTGCTCTCCCCTGAGGCCCTGCACTCAGGGTTTTGGGGGCCTGCAGTCTGCCACCCACGCCCCAGAGGTCCCCATGGAAGGGCACTGGGGCAGCTGCTCCTCCGTAGATGTCTCTGCCAGTGCTGCACAAGCAGGGAGGAGCCTTCCTCCAGCAGCTCTGCAGAGCCAGGGCAGGAGAGTGGCCCCCCAGAGCCAAGTCCAGTGTCCCTGGAGCCCTGTGCTCTCCTGAGCAGGTCACAGCAGCTGCCTGGGGAAGGGTGGAGCAGCTCTGCATCCAACCAGTGCTGCCTGGAGAGCTGGTGGCCAGGGCCCCTCTGCAGCCAGCAGCCTTAGCCCCAGAGCTTTGGCACTGGTTGTGCCAGAGGTGAGGCCAGGGTGTGAGGGCTGGGTTTGCTTTGCACAGCCAATACCTGCAAGAGGAAAGCCGCAGCAGGAGAGGCCTGGAGCTGGCTTCTGCCGAGTGGGCTCTGCACAGCATGGGGGCCCAGGTACGTGAGCACTGCTGGGCTGCCAGCTGGGAGCCTGAGCTGCCAGGCGGCTTCTCTTGCCCAGGGAGTGAACTTCTCCCTCTGCTTTGCCTTCCCCAGGAGATCCCTCAGCAGAGGAACCAGAGTGACTGCGGGGTCTTCCTCTGTAAATATGCTGAGTCCATCTGCAGGGACAGAGCCATCACCTTCAGCCAGGTGAGTGAGGGCTGTGGGCAGCTCCAGAGCTCTGGGCACGAGAGCCAGGGAGGTTGCTCAGCAGCTCTGCCTTGTGCCTGGGTCAGGGGCTGAGTTTTTGTGCCTCCCTCTCTCTGGCTTTGGGGCAGGGCTGCTTGGCTTGGAAGTTCCAAGGGGGCTCAGCAGGGCAGAGCTCTCTTCTCCATCCTTGTGTCCTGTGCCTGCTTCCTAGCGGAACCTGTGAGGTTCCTCTTGGGCAAGAGGCAGCAGCCAGGGGGTCGTGGCCATTGCCTGCCTCTGCCTGCTGTGGCTTCCCATGTCATGGCTCTTGGCTTTCCTTCCAGAGACACATGCCCAGCTTCAGGAAGAAGATGGTCTGGGAGATCCTTCACCAGCAGCTCCTCTGACTTTGGCCTCCTTTGCCTCCTTGTTGCTTTCTCCTTGTTGCCTGTTGGTTGGCTTCTCAGTTAGTTAGTTAGTTAACTTACTTATTTCCTTACTTAGTTACTTGCTTAGTTAGTTAGGATAGGATAGGATAGGATAGGATAGGATAGGATAGGATAGGATAGGATAGGATAGGATAGGATAGAATAGAATAGAATAGACCAGGTTGGAAAAGACCTTCGATATCATCGAGCCCAACCTCTCACCCAACACCATCTGATCAACTAAACCATGGCACCAAGGGCCTCATCCAGGCTCTTCCTAAACACCTCCAGTGATGGTGACTCCACCACCTCCCTGGGCAGCACATTCCAATGGGCAATCACTCCCTCTGGGAAGAACTTCTTCCTAACCTCCAGCCTAAACCTGCCCTGGCACAGCTTCAGACTGTGTCCTCTTGTTCTGGTGCTGGGTGCCTGGGAGAAGAGACCAACCCCCCCCTGGCTACAACCTCCCTTCAGGGAGTTGGAGAGAGCAATGAGGTCTCCCCTGAGCCTCCTCTTCTCCAGGCTAAGCAACCCCAGCTCCCTCAGCCTCTCCTCCCAGGGCTGTGCTCCAGACCCCTCCCCAGCTTTGTTGCCCTTCTCTGGACACCTTCCAGCACCTCAACCTCTTTCTTGAGCTGAGGGGTCCAGAACTGGACACAGGACTCAGGGTTAGTTAGTTAGTTAGTTAGTTAGTTAGTTAGTTAGTTAGTTAGTTGGTTCCTCTCTTTTGTAGCATCACAGAATAGTTGGGGCTGGAAGGGGTCTCCAAAGCTCATCCAGTCCAACTCCCCCTGCACTCAGCAGGGGCATCCCCAACTCGCTCAGGCTGCCCAGAGCCCTGTGCAGCCTCCCCTTGAATACCTCCAGTGATGGGGCCCCAACCACCTCCCTGGGCAACCTGTTCCAGGCTTCCACCACCCTCACAGTGAAGAACTCGTTCCTCACATCCAGTCTAAAGCTGCTCTGCTCTACTTTGAAGCCATTGCTCTTGCAATAAGAGCACTTGCTCTTGTTGAACCTCAGGAGGTTCCCCTGGGCACCACCTCTCCAGCTTGGCCAGGTCCCTCTGGATGCCATCCTGTCCCTCTGGCCTATCAACAGCACCACTCAGCTTGGTGCCATCTGCACACTGCTGGTGGGGCCCTCGACCCCCTCTCTATAGCAGGGATAAAGATACTAAAGAGTACAGGTGCCAGTACAGACCCCTGAAGGACAGCACTGTCACTGCTCTGCAGCTGGACTGCCAGGCACTGAGCAGCACCCTCTGGATGGGACCTGTCTGTCTGTGTCTGTCTGTGAGCTCTGTCCTGTTGTCTGATTTGTAGCTTTGGATGCAATAAAGATGGTATTTCTCTAAGGAGGCTCTCTGCAGTGAAACTCTCCCTGGGAGTGGCCCAGAGGGGTTGATATTTGATCCGCTGGGAAAGGCTGGGCAGCCCCTGGGGCTTTTAGCTGCACTCTAATGCAGGAGGCAGAAGGCCCTGGCCGGGATGGGAGTCAGAGCACAAAGGCCTGAAGCCATTGTCACCAAATGCTCCAGGGGCAATCAGGAGGTGGCTCCCAGCAGGGTGAGCAGTCCCACCGTGGGCAGGGCTCCTGCCGGGCTCAGGGGTGCTGCTGCAAGGGGTCAGTGCCTCACTGCCCTCTGCTGCAGCTGCTGCTCCACACCTCTGCCACATGAAGAGCTGGTGCCAGTTCTGCCTCTGCTTTGGGCAGGCCCAGCAGGATCAGTTTAATCTTGGTGCCAGGGCTGAGCCCTGGGCTGGCCCCCAGGTGAGTGACAGCTGCTCCCCATGAAGCCCTCTGCTTACCAAAGGGGAAGAGAAAGAAATGAAGGAGGGAGACCGAGGCAGAGGGAAAGAAGGCTGAAAGCAGCTGTAAGGACACAAAGAGCAATCCAACAGAGAGGGCACAGGGCTGCCCAGAGCCCATAGGGGAGCTGCCTGTGGCCCCTCTGCTGCAGCTCACCCAGTCTGGTGTCAGCAGCAGTCTTGGGGAGGATGTCTTCAGTGCCGCCCCCCAGATCATGTCACAGAACCAGGTTAGAAGGGACCTCTGGAGATCACCCAGTCCAAGCCCCTGCCAGAGCAGCATCACCCAGGGCAGGCCACAGAGGAACACATCCAGATGGGTCTTGAAAGTCTCCAGAGCAGGAGACTCCACAACCTCTCTGGGCAGCCTGCTCCAGGGCTCAGCACCCTCACACCAAACAAGTTTCTCCTCTGGGTGAGGTGGAACTTGCTGTGCTCCAGTCTGTGTCCCTTGCCCCTTGTCCTCTCTCAGGACCACTGGAAAGAGCCTGGCCCCTGCTGCTTGACACCCACCCCTGAGATACTGATGAACACCACGAAGATCTCTGTTGGGACGCGATCCAACGGCGAGAAACAGAGAGGGAAAGACTCGCAGCAATCAATATGATTGATCAGCAGGCTTCAACTTTATTGTTCAGAAGCACAGCTTATACAGTATGTTCAGCAGCTAAATATGCACAGGTGTCGTTATTCTATTAGCTCTTAGTCCAGGGTTACATCATATTATCCAACCTGCTTGTGGTCAGGCCTACGTGCAGCTCCACAGCCTCCTTTCTCAGCAGCTCCTTGTTTCACACATGCTTTGTTTCACATACTACTATCTTATAAGTAACTATTTCACATGCTGCTATCTTGTGAGAAACTGCCAGCACAGTCACAGGGCAGTGGTGGCCTTGCTGCATCAGCACAGCAGCTAAGCTGTGAGCAGTAAACAGCAAGATGGAGTCTGGCCTACACACTCTGGTCAAACAGCTGTTCCATTGAACCATGTCCCTGCAATTCAAGCCATTCCTCAACAGATCTCCTCCCAGCATTCTCTTCTCCAGACTGAACAGCCCCAGGCCCTCAGCTGCCCCTCCCCAGCCCTGCTCTCCAGACCCTTCCCCAGCTCCATTGCCCTTCTCTGGACCTGCTCCAGCCCCTCAATGTTCTCCTTGGAGTGAGGCCCCAAAAGTGGACACACAGCTCACCTGTGGCCTCCCCAGTGCCTCACTCCACACCCTTGGCCACACAATTGCTGGTCCAGAGCAGGCTGCTGGTGGCCTTCTTGGCCACCTGGGCACACAGTGGCTCAGCTTCAGCTGCCAGCCAGCACCCCCAGGTCTGTCTCTGCTGGGCACTTCCCAGTCTCTCTGCCCCAAGCCTGGAGGCCTCATGGGGCAGCCATGACCTAAGTGCAGCCCCCAGCCCCTGGCCTTGCTGGGAATGGGAGAAGCTGAGGCAGTCTGGCAGCAGCTGGGAATCAGTGTGGGCTTGGTGTGAAGCCCACGAGCAGGGTTTGGTGTGGCAGGGCAGGGCCAGGTGCTGCTGGCAGGCTGTGCAGAAAGCTGGGGACAGACTTCTGAGCAGGGCCTCTTGTGACAGGACGAGGGAGGATGGTTTGACACGGAGAGAGATTCAGACTCTTCTTCACAGCCCCTCCCCAGCCTTCTTCTAGGTGCCCTCCAGACAGGGAAAAGCAGCTCTAAGGTCTCCCTGGAGCCTTCTCTTCCCCAGGCTGGACAACCCCAGCTGTCCCAGCCTGTCCTCACAGCAGAGGTTCTCCAGCCCCCTGATCATTCCTTGTGGCCTTCTCTGGATCCTCTCCATCAGGTCCTTGTCCTCCTCGTGCTGGGGGCTCCAGAGCTGGACCTGGTCCTGCAGACGAGGTCACCCCAGAGCAGAGGGACAGAATCCCCTCTCTCCATCTCTGGCCACACTCCCTTGATGCAGCCCCGGGACATTCCCAAGCAAACCCAGCACAGGTAACCCAGACTCAGAGCACCATGAACGCAGGGAAGGAAGAGGGACACCAAGATAGCAGAGGGCTGGGGCACCTCTGCTCTGGAGGCAGGCTGGGAGAGTTGGGGCTGCTCAGCCTGGAGAAGGCTCCAGGGGGTCCTTGGAGCAGCCTTCCAAGTACCTGCAGAGGGCTCCAGGAGAGCTGGGAAGGGACTTCTGACAAGGGCTGGGAGTGGCAGGCCAAGAGGGCCAGGCTTCAAAGCAGAGCAGGGCAGACTTAGCTGGGACACGAGGAAGGAATTCTTTATTGTGAGGGTGGTAGAACACTGCAGGAGGCTGCCTGAGGAGGTGGTGGGGAAGCAGGGAAACATCTCTCTGGCCAAGACCTCCTTGGGCCAGGGCCGTGCCAGCTGGGCACCATGCTGAGCACAGGTCAAGCCCAGAGGCGGCAATGGCAGCTTCAGAGGGTCGCTGGTGCTTGACCTCACAGCAAAGAGCTGTGCCCCTTCAATCACAGCCATGCCTCCAGCCCCACATCAGCTCTGCAGGGCAAGGCCTTTGCTCCCCCACTGCACCATTCATGCTCCTGCTTTTGCTTTAATCAAAATCACCTAATTGACAGGAATTATCATTCCATTCATCACATTAATGACCATAATCCTGTCAGGCACATCCTCTCAGCTGCTGTGGGCAGGCCAGCAGCAGCCCTTGGTGCTTCCCACCCAGCAGTGTTTTTCCAAGGGGCTGCCTGCAGGTCGCCCTGGATCAGACCCTGAGCTGGCCTGACCTGGCTGCAAGGGGATGGAGGAAGAGCTCCAGGCCATTGCAGCTCCCCCTTGGCAGCTGCTGCCTCAGATGGCTTCCTCTGCAGATGTCAGTGGGGAGCTGCAGGGTATGGACTCCTCATGGCCCGGCCCATGGAACTAGAAGATCTCTAAGGTCCTTTCCAACCTGTTGTAGGGTTGGAAGGGTAAGGCCAAGAAGCCTCCTCCCTCCCCCCTGTAAAGTAAAGGGAAAGAAAATTGAAGGGAAAGGGGAAAAAAAACCTCGCAGCTGAATTAGCAAAGCAATGGGATGCTGTATATTTACAAAGCAATGTAGGATATTCAGGGGAATATATACAAATTTACAATAGTTACAAAGATATACAACAGAGTAGCACAGAAATGAGAGTTCCCCCCTCTGCTGAGGGGGTTCCCCACCTCTGCTTCCCCCTCTCTCCCCCTTTCCCCAGAAGCGGGTTAGAAAGAGAGAGAAAGAGAAAAGAGTTAGCAGCAGTTGTGTGTTAATTGGAAAGCAATTAATGCAGGCCTTGCAGTTTATCAGTTTTCAAGGCCAAAGCCTTGGCCGAAAGCCCAGCACAGAGAGCTGCTGCTCGGCGGAGGAGCGGAAGCAAGACTGAAGATAAAAGTGCCGGAGTGCCCAGGATACCCTCCTGCACTCCCAGTTCAGGAGGTGCTTCCTCCCACCCTACCAATGAAATCAGTTTAGATCCTTCTTTTCGTTTACCAACTTCCCTCCACCACATTGCCTTTCTTAAGGGGACAGCCTCAACCGGTCACACAACCCAAACCATTCCAGGATTCTATCTGCCAGTCTGGGCACCACTGGCCTCGCTGGTAGGGTGCCCTGGCATCCCTTAGGAAGCATCCAACCCTCATCACCCCCAGCAGATCACCCTCTGCTGACCAGAGCAGCTGGGTTTGTGTTTTAGAAAGAGCACTGAGCCTAAGAACATGGATCAGGAGCATGGCTGAGAGGAGTAGGGCAGCCAGGCCAGCTCTGGCTGCTGAGGGAACAGAGCCACAGCCAGAGACACTCAACCAGAGCTAGACAGAAACCCAAGGGAATGTCCCATGGGAATGGAAGTTCCTTCATGGAAAGAAACCCCAACTGCAGCCACCCTTTGCTCCAGGAAACCCCTCCAGGGATGGGGACCAGCCTGGGCCAGGACTTGACAGCCCTCAAGGGCAAGAATTTGTTCCTCATGTCCAATCTGGAGCAACCTGAGGCCATGTCCTCACCTCCTATCACTTTTTCCTTGGGAGAAGAGACCAACCCCCTCTTGGCTCCAGCCTCCTTCCAGGGAGTTGCAGAGAGCCAGAAGGTCTTCCCTCAGCCTCCTCCAGGCTGCACCCCCAGCCCATCCCCAGCACACTGAGAGGGAGCAAGCTGGCAGAGGACTCCTGGAGGCAGTGCTCCCTGGCCAGCAGGCAACACACTGGCAGCTCTCAAGGGTCCAGCATGGTGGCAGTGGGACATGCTCCATGCTTCAGGGCTGTGCTTGGACCATCAGGCCCTGCTCAGCTCAAACCCTGCAGCATCCTAGGAGAGGTTTTTCCCTTTGGAACAGGAGGCAGCAATGTGCTGGCAGGCTGGGTACAAGCCAAGCACGGGCAGGATCCAGGGGAAGGCAGCTGGAGTTTCCTGCCTGGCGGCACTGAGCTCTCACAGGACAGCTGCTCTAAACCTCCCTCTTTGAGTTTCAAACCATCCCTCTTGTCCTGTCACTACAGCTCCTAGGCAAAAGTCTGTCCCCAGCTTGCTTAGAGGCCTCTTGAAATACTGAAAGTCTGCAAGAAGTTGACTTCAGAGAATCCCAGAGAGAAGATCAAAGTCATGGAAAGTTTGCTGCCTGTCCAGCTGTGGGGGCAGGGAGAAGAGAAGGGGCCCCAGCCCCCGGGGGTCCCCACCATGGCAAGTGCTGCAGCTCCCAGGGCCTCTCCCCCAGCACAAGAACCTCCGCTTGGCTCCAGGGGCAACCTCCTCTCTCAATCCTGCCCCAAAAGCAGCTTCGTGCCGGCAATGTCCTCAGCACTGCGGCGTGGGACAGCGGCGCTCAGGCCTCCCCCCTCCCAGCCTTGCCCTGCTCCCAGCCCTCCCTCCTGGGGCACCCAAAGCCCCGCCCCGGGGTTTGGCTGGGGAGGGGACACAGCCATCATCACCTCGGCCCGGGGCCAGTACCAGTGTCCACCAGGATACACCAGCAGCCACCAGGACCCACCAGCAGTCAGCCACCAGCAGCCACCAGGACCCACCAGCAGTCAGCCACCAGCAGCCACCAGGACCCACCAGCAGTCAGCCACCAGCAGCCACCAGGATCCACCAGCAGACAGCCACCAGCAGCCACCAGGACCCACCAGCAGACAGCCAGCATCAGCCACCAGGATCCACCAGCAGTCAGCCACCAGCAGCCACCAGGATCCACCAGCAGACAGCCACCAGCAGCCACCAGGATCCACCAGCAGTCAGCCACCAGCAGCCACCAGGATCCACCAGCAGCCACCAGGATCCACCAGCAGCCAACAGGACCCACCAGCAGTCAGCCACCAGGATCCACCAGCAGTCAGCCACCAGCAGCCCCAGGATCCACCAGCAGTCAGCCACCAGCAGCCACCAGGATCCACCAGCAGACAGGCAGCAGCAGTCACCAGGATCCACCAGCAGACAACCACCAGAAGCCACAGGATCCACCAGCAGACAGCCAGCAGCAGCCACCAGGATCCACCAGCAGCCAACAGGACCCACCAGCAGTCAGCCACCAGGATCCACCAGCAGTCAGCCACCAGCAGCCCCAGGATCCACCAGCAGACAACCACCAGAAGCCACCAGGATCCACCAGCAGACAGCCAGCAGCAGCCACCAGCAGCCAGCAGCTCTGGCTTGGCCCCAAGGCACTCCCAGTGCTGTCTTATGCCCTGGGTGCCACAGCAGAGGGCACAGGGCTGCCCAGAGCCCATAGGGGAGCTGCCTGTGGCCCCTCTGCTGCAGCTCACCCAGAGCAGCCCTAGGAAGCCTCCCAGAAGCCAGGGCTGCCAAGCTGCTCCCGCAGGGAGCCCACACACAGCTCCTGCTGCCCCAGGAGACACAAACCAGCTGCGTGCCCCTGGCTGGCTGGGACAAGGCCCTGGGGATGCCTGCAGAGCATCTCCCAGCAGCAACAGCAGCTCAGGGAGAGCAGACATTGACCACAGCCAGAGGCAATGGAACTGCCCCAACACAGCTGCAGCACGGCCACGGCCCTGGGGCCTTCTGCTGAGGCACAGCAGAACTCCAGGGCAGGATCCCAGGTGCCTAAGGGCAGCTGGCATGCAGGACAGAGTGTCACAGCACCTGGCAACACCCAGGACACCAAGACAGCCCCAGCAGCCTGGGCAGCAGAGGCAGGGAGGAGAGGCTGCCCCTCTGCCTCTGCTCTGCTGAGGCCCCCCTGCAGGGCCAGCTCTGGAGTCCTCAGCACAGCAGAGCCATGGAGCCATGGAGTGGGGGAGAGGAGGCCACAGAAACGATCCAGTGACCTGCTGGGAGACCAGGCAGAGGCAGCTGGCCTTGATCAGCCTGGAGAAGGCTGCACAGAGACCTTCTGGGGGCCTTTGGGTACCTCAGGAGGCAGAGCAGAAAGCTGGGGACAGACTTTTGAGCAGGGCCTCTTGTGACAGGACGAGGGAGGATGGTTTGACACGGAGAGAGATTCAGACTCTTCTTCACAGCCCCTCCCCAGCCTTCTTCTAGGTGCCCTCCAGACAGGGAAAAGCAGCTCTAAGGTCTGCCTGGAGCCTTCTCTTCCCCAGGCTGGACAACCCCAGCTGTCCCAGCCTGTCCTCACAGCAGAGGTTCTCCAGCCCCCTGATCATTCCTTGTGGCCTTCTCTGGATCCTCTCCATCAGGTCCTTGTCCTCCTCGTGCTGGGGGCTCCTGAGCTGGACCTGGTCCTGCAGACGAGGTCACCCCAGAGCAGAGGGACAGAATCCCCTCTCTCCATCTCTGGCCACACTCCCTTGATGCAGCCCCGGGACATTCCCAAGCAAACCCAGCACAGGTAACCCAGACTCAGAGCACCATGAACGCAGGGAAGGAAGAGGGACACCAGGATAGCAGAGGGCTGGGGCACCTCTGCTCTGGAGGCAGGCTGGGAGAGTTGGGGCTGCTCAGCCTGGAGAAGGCTCCAGGGGGTCCTTGGAGCAGCCTTCCAAGTACCTGCAGAGGGCTCCAGGAGAGCTGGGAAGGGACTTCTGACAAGGGCTGGGAGTGGCAGGCCAAGAGGGCCAGGCTTCAAAGCAGAGCAGGGCAGACTTAGCTGGGACACGAGGAAGGAATTCTTTATTGTGAGGGTGGTAGAACACTGCAGGAGGCTGCCTGAGGAGGTGGTGGGGAAGCAGGGAAACATCTCTCTGGCCAAGACCTCCTTGGGCCAGGGCCGTGCCAGCTGGGCACCATGCTGAGCACAGGTCAAGCCCAGAGGCGGCAATGGCAGCTTCAGAGGGTCGCTGGTGCTTGACCTCACAGCAAAGAGCTGTGCCCCTTCAATCACAGCCATGCCTCCAGCCCCACATCAGCTCTGCAGGGCAAGGACTTTGCTCCCCCACTGCTCTGGCACTCTGGCACTGCTTCAGCCCCCCGGCAGGGGCACAGCAGGGCAGCCCCTGAGGCAAAGCCTTGGGGGAGGCACAGCTCAGGAGCCAGAGGCCGAACTCAACAGCAGGCAGGATCCGTGGCAGCCGGGAGCGGCTGGGCAGAGCAGAGGCTGCAGCGGGGCCCCCGGGTGCTGCGGCATCGGCAGGGTGGCAGGGCCAGGTCACAGAGGTGGCACGTCAGAGCCGGCAGCGTCCCTAGCAGCCGCCCTGGCAACGTCCCCTCCAGTGGCGCTGCAGCCATGGCCCCGCCGGACGCTGCGCCGGCAGCGGGACGGAGGAGGTGCGAGAAGCGTCGCTCGCCCAGGCAGGACGAGGCTCGGGAAGGCAGCGGCGCTGCAGAGCTCTGCGCAGGCCCCGCAGCCAGCCGCGGGCGGGACGGGGCGGGCACGGCTGGGGCGGAGCGGGGCTGCTGCCGCGGGCAGCGCTGGCTGGGGAAGGGCACCCGGGGCTGCTGTGCCCTGCGGGGCTGCTGTGCCCTCTGCGGCTGGACGGGGTCGCAGCCTGGCAGGTCCCTCAGGGGCTGCTCCCGGAGCAGAAGGCTCTCTGCCCTTGCTCTCGGCGGCTGCCGAGGATAGGAGCAGCCGAGAAGCATCTCTGCTCCCGTGCGGAGCCAGCTCCCGAGCGCAGGTTCCAGGCGCTTTGGGCTCCTCTTGTTTGCCACCAGCGTCCTGAGCTGGGAGCTGAGAGGGCCTCCGGTGCGCTCTTGCCTGGAGCAAAGAGGAAAGCTCCTTGCTGGATGTCAGCAATGCTTTGGGGCTGGGAAGAGGCAGGAAGGGTTGGGAAGCCTCAGCAGAAGGAGAGGCAGAGCCTCCCCGCTCTAGTGAGGCAGCCAGGGCTCTGCGAGGGCTCCATGGCCTGGCAGAGGTGGGAGTGCAGGGAACTCAGCCTGGCAGCAGCTTGCCCCTGGCTGCCAAGCACTGCTCTGTGTGCTCTTCCCTCAGAGCTGTGCAGCTTGTGGAGGATGAGGAGCAGGAGGTGCCTCGCAAGAAGCAGAAGTCAGGTACTGGCCATGGCAGGAGAGGTCAAGCTGCCAGCTGTTCCTTGGCTTGCCTGGAGCTGGGAAAGCTCTGGCTCTTGTCCTTCAGCACTGCCTGCCACTGAGCCCGTGGCCTTTGCAGCCCTTCTGTGCCCCTGGCCATGGCTGTAGCCAGTGCCTGAGGATGTCTCCTGGGGCACGGCCCCGCGCACGGCGCTCTCAGGAGCTCCCCCAGGCCCCTCTCTGTGCTGGGGAGCCCAGAGCCCTCAGCAGGAGGAGGAGCTGAAGTCCCAGCTGGGAGCTCCCTGCTCCCTGTCCTTGCCCTGTGGCTCTGCCAGCTCCAAGCGCCTGCTTGCCTGAGGAGAAATGCCTTGCAGCTGGGCTGTGAAGGAAGGTGCCTGCCCGGTGCTGGCAGGCAGAGGGAAATGGCATTGCTGTGAGCTGCAGCAGCAGGGAATGTGCCCCCCAGCAGGCTGGGCTGGCCCCTCTGGCTGGCAGACTCGGGGCTCGGGCTCTGAGCTCCAGCTCTGCAGCACTGCTCAGGAGCCAACCCCTCCGAAGCCAGCAGCAGCTGCTCGGGGCAAAGGGCTCTGTGCCTTGGAGCCAGTGCCACTGCTCCAGGGGGGGCTGAGGAGAGGCCTTTAGGCCAAAGAGAGCTCCTGGTGCCCTTTCCAACCCTGGTCTCCTGTGGGCTCTCTGTTCCCCAGCTGAGGTCACCTCTGACGACGCCGGGGAGGTTTCGGTGGCGAGGAAGAGGCCGCTGAAGGCCAAGGAGAAGCCCCAGGGCTCTGCAGCCAGGGGGCCTGCAGCAGAGGTCAGCAAGGCTTTGGCAGCTGCCAGAGGCTGTGCAAGGTGGCAGAGGAAGCTGCTCCCCCTCGGGCACCTCGATTGCCAGCCCTTGTTGGAGCGGGGAGCTGCCCAGGGGCCCATGTGCTGGGGTCTGTGCCTCACAAGTGCTTCTCCCTGTGCATTGCAGGCCCTGGAGGCAGCAGCCAGAGCTGCCCTGGGCCCAGGTGACCCTCGGGAGGTGCTGAGCAGTGCCTTCAAGCTCCGTGTCACCCGGGAGGCCATGGGCACGCTCAGGGAGGGCCAGTGGCTGAACGATGAGGTACAGCAGCTGCAGCCCAGGGGCATGGAGCTCAGCAGGGCTTTGCCACTGCCGCTGCCCTGCCTGCCCTGCTCTGCTTTGGGGCAGCTGGGTCCCCTTTTACATCCCCAGCTGCTTCTTCCTGGCACAGGTCATCAATTTCTACCTGCAGCTGGTGGCAGAGAGGAGCAGGAAGGCTGGATACCCTTCTGTCCATGCCTTTAGCACCTTCTTCTACCCCAGGCTGGTGTCTGGTGGCTATGAGGGGGTGAGAAGGTGGACCAGGGGCCTGGACATCTTCCAGAAGGACATCATCCTGGTTCCCATCCACCTGGGGATACACTGGGCACTGGTGGTGAGTCCAAGTGGCTTCTTGGTAGAGCTGGGTGGGGGTGAAATCCTCACCAGGGAAGTCAGGAGGCTCTGGCTGTGTGTGCAGCCAAAGGCTGTGCTTTGTCCAGCAGTCCCCTTCCAACCACAGGTCATTGATGTCAGGAGGAAGACCATCAGCTACTATGACTCGCTGGGGCAGAGGGGCATGAAGATCTGCCAGGCTCTGCTGTAAGTAGCTGCTCAGCCAATGCTTTTGTGCTGTGCATTCGGAGGGGTTCAGAGGCTGTCTCTGCCTCCTGGCTGCAAGGTTTCCTACTTCTTGGAGGCAGAAAGCAGCAGCCTTTGATGTGCCTGCTGCCAGCTGCATGCCCTTGGCTACCTGCCTGCTCTCCCCTGAGGCCCTGCACTCAGGGTTTTGGGGGCCTGCAGTCTGCCACCCACGCCCCAGAGGTCCCCATGGAAGGGCACTGGGGCAGCTGCTCCTCCGTAGATGTCTCTGCCAGTGCTGCACAAGCAGGGAGGAGCCTTCCTCCAGCAGCTCTGCAGAGCCAGGGCAGGAGAGTGGCCCCCCAGAGCCAAGTCAAGTGTCCCTGGAGCCCTGTGCTCTCCTGAGCAGGTCACAGCAGCTGCCTGGGGAAGGGTGGAGCAGCTCTGCATCCAACCATTGCTGCCTGGAGAGCTGGTGGCCAGGGCCCCTCTGCAGCCAGCAGCCTTAGCCCCAGAGCTTTGGCACTGGTTGTGCCAGAGGTGAGGCCAGGGTGTGAGGGCTGGGTTTGCTTTGCACAGCCAATACCTGCAAGAGGAAAGCCGCAGCAGGAGAGGCCTGGAGCTGGCTTCTGCCGAGTGGGCTCTGCACAGCATGGGGGCCCAGGTACGTGAGCACTGCTGGGCTGCCAGCTGGGAGCCTGAGCTGCCAGGCGGCTTCTCTTGCCCAGGGAGTGAACTTCTCCCTCTGCTTTGCCTTCCCCAGGAGATCCCTCAGCAGAGGAACCAGAGTGACTGCGGGGTCTTCCTCTGTAAATATGCTGAGTCCATCTGCAGGGACAGAGCCATCACCTTCAGCCAGGTGAGTGAGGGCTGTGGGCAGCTCCAGAGCTCTGGGCACGAGAGCCAGGGAGGTTGCTCAGCAGCTCTGCCTTGTGCCTGGGGCAGGGGCTGAGTTTTTGTGCCTCCCTCTCTCTGGCTTTGGGGCAGGGCTGCTTGGCTTGGAAGTTCCAAGGGGGCTCAGCAGGGCAGAGCTCTCTTCTCCATCCTTGTGTCCTGTGCCTGCTTCCTAGCGGAACCTGTGAGGTTCCTCTTGGGCAAGAGGCAGCAGCCAGGGGGTCGTGGCCATTGTCTGCCTCTGCCTGCTGTGGCTTCCCATGTCATGGCTCTTGGCTTTCCTTCCAGAGACACATGCCCAGCTTCAGGAAGAAGATGGTCTGGGAGATCCTTCACCAGCAGCTCCTCTGACTTTGGCCTCCTTTGCCTCCTTGTTGCTTTCTCCTTGTTGCCTGTTGGTTGGCTTCTCAGTTAGTTAGTTAGTTAACTTACTTATTTCCTTACTTAGTTACTTGCTTAGTTAGTTAGGATAGGATAGGATAGGATAGGATAGGATAGGATAGGATAGGATAGGATAGGATAGGATAGAATAGAATAGAATAGAATAGACCAGGTTGGAAAAGACCTTCGATATCATCGAGCCCAACCTCTCACCCAACACCATCTGATCAACTAAACCATGGCACCAAGGGCCTCATCCAGGCTCTTCCTAAACACCTCCAGTGATGGTGACTCCACCACCTCCCTGGGCAGCACATTCCAATGGGCAATCACTCCCCCTGGGAAGAACTTCTTCCTAACCTCCAGCCTAAACCTGCCCTGGCACAGCTTGAGACTGTGTCCTCTTGTTCTGGTGCTGGCTGCCTGGGAGAAGAGACCAACCCCCCCCGGCTACAACCTCCCTTCAGGGAGTTGGAGAGAGCAATGAGGTCTCCCCTGAGCCTCCTCTGCTCCAGGCTAAGCAACCCCAGCTCCCTCAGCCTCTCCTCCCAGGGCTGTGCTCCAGACCCCTCCCCAGCTTTGTTGCCCTTCTCTGGACACCTTCCAGCAGCTCAACCTCTTTCTTGAGCTGAGGGGTCCAGAACTGGACACAGGACTCAGGGTTGGTTAGTTAGTTAGTTAGTTAGTTAGTTAGTTAGTTAGTTAGTTGGTTCCTCTCTTTTGTAGCATCACAGAATAGTTGGGGCTGGAAGGGGTCTCCAAAGCTCATCCAGTCCAACTCCCCCTGCACTCAGCAGGGGCATCCCCAACTCGCTCAGGCTGCCCAGAGCCCTGTGCAGCCTCCCCTTGAATACCTCCAGTGATGGGGCCCCAACCACCTCCCTGGGCAACCTGTTCCAGGGTTCCACCACCCTCACAGTGAAGAACTCGTTCCTCACATCCAGTCTAAAGCTGCTCTGCTCTACTTTGAAGCCATTGCTCTTGCAATAAGAGCACTTGCTCTTGTTGAACCTCCGGAGGTTCCCCTGGGCACCACCTCTCCAGCTTGGCCAGGTCCCTCTGGATGCCATCCTGTCCCTCTGGCCTATCAACAGCACCACTCAGCTTGGTGCCATCTGCACGCTGCTGGTGGGGCCCTCGACCCCCTCTCTATAGCAGGGATAAAGATACTAAAGAGTACAGGTGCCAGTACAGACCCCTGAAGGACAGCACTGTCACTGCTCTGCAGCTGCACTGCCAGGCACTGAGCACCAGCCTCTGGATGGGACCTGTCTGTCTGTGTCTGTCTGTGAGCTCTGTCCTGTTGTCTGATTTGTAGCTTTGGATGCAATAAAGATGGTATTTCTCTAAGGAGGCTCTCTGCAGTGAAACTCTCCCTGGGAGTGGCCCAGAGGGGTTGGTATTTGATCCGCTGGGAAAGGCTGGGCAGCCCCTGGGGCTTTTAGCTGCACTCCAATGCAGGAGGCAGAAGGCCCTGGCCGGGATGGGAGTCAGAGCACAAAAGCCTGAAGCCATTGTCACCAAATGCTCCAGGGGCAATCAGGAGGTGGCTCCCAGCAGGCTGAGCAGTCCCACCGTGGGCAGGGCTCCTGCCGGGCTCAGGGGTGCTGCTGCAAGGGGTCAGTGCCTCACTGCCCTCTGCTGCAGCTGCTGCTCCACACCTCTGCCACATGAAGAGCTGGTGCCAGTTCTGCCTCTGCTTTGGGCAGGCCCAGCAGGATCAGTTTAATCTTGGTGCCAGGGATGAGCCCTGGGCTGGCCCCCAGGTGAGTGACAGCTGCTCCCCATGAAGCCCTCTGCTTACCAAAGGGGAAGAGAAAGAAATGAAGGAGGGAGACCGAGGCAGAGGGAAAGAAGGCTGAAAGCAGCTGTAAGGACACAAAGAGCAATCCAACAGAGAGGGCACAGGGCTGCCCAGAGCCCATAGGGGAGCTGCCTGTGGCCCCTCTGCTGCAGCTCACCCAGTCTGGTGTCAGCAGCAGTCTTGGGGAGGATGTCTTCAGTGCCACCCCCCAGATCATGTCACAGAACCAGGTTAGAAGGGACCTCTGGAGATCACCCAGTCCAAGCCCCTGCCAGAGCAGCATCACCCAGGGCAGGCCACACAGGAGCACATCCAGATGGGTCTTGAAAGTCTCCAGAGCAGGAAACTCCACAACCTCTCTGGGCAGCCTGCTCCAGGGCTCAGCACCCTCACACCAAACAAGTTTCTCCTCAGGGTGAGGTGGAACTTGCTGTGCTCCAGTCTGTGTCCCTTGCCCCTTGTCCTCTCTCAGGACCACTGGAAAGAGCCTGGCCCCTGCTGCTTGACACCCACCCCTGAGATACTGATGAACACCACGAAGATCTCTGTTGGGACGCGATCCAACGGCGAGAAACAGAGAGGGAAAGACTCGCAGCAATCAATATGATTGATCAGCAGGCTTCAACTTTATTGTTCAGAAGCACAGCTTATACAGTATATTCAGCAGCTAAATATGCACAGGTGTCGTTATTCTATTAGCTCTTAGTCCAGGGTTACATCATATTATCCAACCTGCTTGTGGTCAGGCCTACGTGCAGCTCCCCAGCCTCCTTTCTCAGCAGCTCCTTGTTTCACACATGCTTTGTTTCACATACTACTATCTTATAAGTAACTATTTCACATGCTGCTATCTTGTGAGAAACTGCCAGCACAGTCACAGGGCAGTGGTGGCCTTGCTGCATCAGCACAGCAGCTAAGCTGTGAGCAGTAAACAGCAAGATGGAGTCTGGCCTACACACTCTGGTCAAACAGCCGTTCCATAGAACCATGTCCCTGCAATTCAAGCCATTCCTCAACAGATCTCCTCCCAGCATTCTCTTCTCCAGACTGAACAGCCCCAGGCCCTCAGCTGCCCCTCCCCAGCCCTGCTCTCCAGACCCTTCCCCAGCTCCATTGCCCTTCTCTGGACCTGCTCCAGCCCCTCAATGTCCTCCTTGGAGTGAGGCCCCAAAAGTGGACACACAGCTCACCTGTGGCCTCCCCAGTTCTGAGAGACAATCCCTGCCCCACTCCACACCCTTGGCCACACAATTGCTGGTCCAGAGCAGGCTGCTGGTGGCCTTCTTGGCCACCTGGGCACACAGTGGCTCAGCTTCAGCTGCCAGCCAGCACCCCCAGGTCTGTCTCTGCTGGGCACTTCCCAGTCTCTCTGCCCCAAGCCTGGAGGCCTCATGGGGCAGCCATGACCTAAGTGCAGCCCCCAGCCCCTGGCCTTGCTGGGAATGGGAGAAGCTGAGGCAGTCTGGCAGCAGCTGGGAATCAGTGTGGGCTTTGTGTGAAGCCCAAGAGCAGGGTTTGGTGTGGCAGGGCAGGGCCAAGTGCTGCTGGCTGGCTGTGGTTGCTGGGCAGCTGTGGCAGCAGCTGTGCCTGGGCTCCCTTGAGGCCAGAGAGGAAGGAAGAGCATCCTCCAGGTCCAGCACCAAGCTGGGTGGCAGTGTTGGTCTGCTGGAGGGTAGGGAGGAGCTGCAGAGGGGTCTGGCCAGGCTGGGGGCAAGGGCTGAGGGCAATGGGATGAGGCTCAGCAGGGGCTGGTGCTGGGCCTGCAGCTGGGGCACAACAGCCCCAGGGAGGCTGCAGGCTGGGGGCAGAGTGCCTGGGAGCTGCTGGATGGGAAAGGCCCTGGGGGTGCTGGCTGGCAGCAGCTGGAGGGGAGCCAGCAGTGCCCAGGTGGGCAAGAAGCCAGCAGCAGCTTGGCCTGGAGCAGCAGTGGTGTGGCAGAGGAGCAGGGCAGGGACTGTGCCTCTCGACTGGCACTGGGAAGCCACAGCTCAAATCCTGCCCTCAGCTTTGGGGCTCTCACTCTAAGAAGAATATTGAGGGGCTGGGGGGAAGGGCAATGAAGCTGGGGAAGGGTCTGGAGAAGAGGGCTGGGGAGGAGCAGCTGAGGCAGCTGGGGGTGTTCAGCCTGGAGCAGAGGAGGCTGAGAGAGACCTCATTGCTCTCTGCAGCTCCCTGCAAGGAGTCTGGAGCCAGGTAGGGCTTGGGATCCCAAGGAACAAGTGACAGGGCAGCAGGGAACAGTCTCAAGTTGCTCCAGGGGAGGTTTAGGTTGGACATAAGGAACAATCTCTTCCCCAAAAGGGTTGTCCAGGCCTGGCCCAGGCTGCCCAGGGCAGTGTTGGAGTCTCCATCTCTGGAGGGGTTTCCAAGCTGTGGAGCTGTGGTGCTGAGGGCCATGGCTCAGCAGTGCTCTGTTAAGGGTTGGACTTGAAGCTCTTGGAGGTCTTTTCCATCCTGCAAGACTCCCTGGGGCAAACACTGCTGGTACAGACTGGACACTGGGAAAGGTGAGAATTTGGGGTAAAAATTGCCTTTTAGAGACCAGACACTGGGAGGAGGCAGAAATTTGGGGTCAAACAGTAGCAGCAAGAAAGAAAACCCAACCTCAGCCCTGTGTAATGGCATCTGGTTTATTGGAGGTGAAAGACAAAACTCAGCATTTATCCATCCCCCCATAAGAGCAACAGCCCAACCAGAGCAAGGCTCCAGTGAGAGGTTAATACTTTGTCTCCATCTTTTTGAATCCAAATATATTAACTTTGCTTACAAACTGTGTTCCTCTGAGCGAGGCAGAGACATCAGAGCATCTGGTGTGCGTCTGGGTAAGTGCAGTAGCAAAGGTTTCAGGTAGGAGTCCAGAAGGTCTTGCAGTTTGTGATAGTGTAAGAATGAATTCCAGGGCCCAAAGGAGTGAAATGTTGCAGGCTGCTCAGCAGGAGGCCTCTAAACATTTCCTCTGTTGCCATCAAGCTGACCAATCCCTCTTAAAAATCCACTGCTCTGTCCTGTGTAATTCCAGCAGCTGATCCAGAGCCACCCTCCAGCCCCTGATTCTCTGAGGCACAGAAGTGTCTCACTCTCAGAGGGTGAGCAGGAAGCCAAGTGAGGTGCATGTGGCATGAAATCATCTCCTGGAGAAGAGGAGAGAAGAGAAGAGGAGACTCAAGGAGAGGAGAGGAGACTCAAGGAGAGGAGAGGAGACTCAAGGAGAGGAGACTCGAGGAGACTCAAGGAGAGGAGAGGAGACTCAAGGAGACTCAAGGAGAGGAGAGAAGGGCAAATGCAGATTTGCTTTATCACCTTTGCTCCTAAGCCTCTGTGGATGAAAGGAGGCAGGTCAGGCCCCTGCTCTTACCTGTGCTGGGATCTCGTGGAGCAGGGCAGTGTAGTCAAACTCAATTCATCTTTCCTTATCTGGGCAGGGATTGAAGAGAGAAAAGTGATCAAGAAGATGAGATTGAGGAAGTTTGGAGTCTGCTCTGATTTCCCTGACTGGATTCCTATGAGGACAGACTGAGGGAGTTGGGGCTGTTCAGTCTGGAGAAGAGAAGGCTCCCAGGAGACCTAATTGTGGCCTTCCAGGATCTGAAGAAAGCTGGGGAGGGACTTTTGAGGGTGTCAGGGAGGGATAGGACTGGGGAGGGGGGTGGGTGGAGCAAAACCAGAAGTAGGGAGATTGAGATTGGCTGTGAGGAAGAAGTTGTTCCCCAGGAGGATGGTGAGAGCCTGGCACAGGCTGCCCAGGGAGGTGGTGGAAGCCTCTTGCCTGGAGGTGTTTGCAGCCAGGCTGGAGGTGGCTGTGAGCAACCTGCTGTAGTGTGAGGTGTCCCTGCCCATGGCAGGGGGGTTGGAACTGGAGGATCCTTGAGGTCCCTTCCAACCTAACAGTTCAATGATTCCATGACTTAGCTTGCTTAGGGAGGGAGGTGAACAGAGCCTAAGATGGCTGCAAGGAGATGGCTTTGTGCACGGAGAACCAAGGGCTTAGGGACAACTCCTGTGTAACAACCTTGGGAGGTGCTTCCTGCAGCAGGGCTCTGCAGGGTGAGTGAGCTCTGACCTGAAACTAGTCTGACTCAGACACTAAGTCAGGGCAACAAAGCTGGGGAAGGGTCTGGAGAACAGGGCTGGTGAGGAGCAGCTGAGGGAGCTGGGGTTGCTCAGTCTGGAGAAGAGGAGGCTGAGAGGAGACCTCCTGGCTCTCTGCAACTCCCTGACAGGAGGTTGGAGCCAGGTGGGGGTTGGACTATTTATGCTAGTACCAAGTGATAGAACAAGAGGAAATTACCTCAAGTTGCCCCAGGGGACATTTAGATTGGACATTAGAAGAAACCTCTTCACTGAAGGGGTTCTCAGACTGGCACAAGCTGTCCTGGGAGGTGGTTGAATGCCCATTGCTGGAGGAGTTTCTAAGAGCAGAGATGTGGTGCTGAGGGATGTGGGTTAGCACCAGACTGAGCAGAGTTAGAGCATGGTTGGACCTGATGCTCTTAAAGGTCCTTTCCAACCCAAACCATTCTATGATTAACTGAGTTGAATCCTCAGACTGGAGAATCTTACCTGGCTGCTGACCTCTCCTGCAGAGAAACCTGAGCAACTGGGGAGGGAAAACCAAAGAGTGGCTTCAGGATCACAGCATCAGAGAACTGTTTGGGTTGGAAAAGGCCTCTGAGATCACTGAGTGCAACCATTGACCCACCAGCACCATGGCCACTGAACCGTGGCCCCAGGTGCCATGCCCACACCTGTCTTGAACACCTCCAGGGATGGGGACTCCCCCACCTCCCTGGGCAGCACGTTCCACTCCCTGACCACTCTTGCTGCAAACAAATTGTTCCTGATAGTCAAGGCACCATTTCAGGCCATTTCCTCTCTCCAGTCACTGATGGAGGTGCTGGTATGGAGCACAGGGGGAGCACGGTGCCCATTGCAGCCAGCAGGAGCTGTGGGTGGTTGGTTTGCTCTCTGGTAGCTCCTGTAACACAGATGTGTGGTTTCCACTCCTGTTCCAGGGCAGGTTCAGTGTTGCCATAGCTGTCTGCAGGGGAGAAAGGAACACAGAGATGCTTCAGTCTGGTTCTTCAGCACGGATGATCAACCACAGAGCACTTCTGCCTGGGGAGGGGCTCTGCCCTCCAACAGCCTTGAACCAGGAGGAGAATGGCACTGAACCTGCAGTGGTAGGGCAGGCAAGGAAGTGTGACAGAGCTGAAACTGTCAGGAGGTGCTGAAGGATCCTGTGAGTCAATCCCCAGGTGCAGATTTCCCACGGCCTTTGCTGCGGTATCAGCAGCAGCCACAGGAGGGCACTGAGTTCTGCTTCACACGGAAGGAGAGATTTATTTTTTCCCCCCCATGGGGTTCTGATCACAGTTGCACAAAATGCTTGTCCAGGAACATACACAAATGATTCTTGCATACTGAAGATCTAGTGTGGGACAGTGCAGAGGCTCACCAAGTGGAGATCACTTTGAAATCCTGAATCAAAGTCCAGATCCATGAAAACAAAACCACCTCCTAAGGACCTCTGATTGTGGCCTGTGGAAGCAAGCATGATTCCACAGCAGAGGTTTTCCCACCACATATTCATTCTACAAAGCAGTTTTCATGTGGTTTTTTTCTAATACCCAGAATCTGCCTGCATCAAGTTCATGATTCAAATCATCTCAAGCTCCCTAGAAAAAGCCAGGTCAGCTCCTTCACTGCCTGAATTCCAGTACCCAAAGGGGTCCTGCAGGAGGGCTGCAGAAGGACTCTTCATGAGGGTGTCTGGAGACAGGACAAGGGGGAATGGTTTGAAGCTGAGGCAGAGCAGGGTTAGAGTGGAACTGAGGAAGAAGTTCTGCAGTACAAGGTAGTAAGACTCTGGAATACACTGCCCAGGGAGGTCATGGATGCTCCCACCCTGGAGGTGTTCAAGGCCAGGCTGGATGAGGCCTTGAGCAGCAAAGTCTAGTTGAGAGGTGTCCCTGCCCATGGTGGGGAGGTTGCGGTAGATGATCTCAGAGGCCCCTTCCAACCTCAGCCACTCTGTGGTTCCATGATTCTGTGACTGGGCCTGCACTAAGACATCCTGAGACACTGGTCTGCTGTTTTCCTGGGGCTTGGCAGAAGGTGAGCTTCCCTCGCACTCTGCAATTCACAGCACTGCCTGTCTTGACCAGTCTTCATTGGGAATCATGCAGAGAAATCAGTCATTCACCTGGAAGGAGAGGTGCAGTTTCAGGCCCTTCTCTGAGCTGCTGAAGTTCCTCTACACTGTCATACAGAAGGACACAGACTTCTTGGCCCTGTATGCTTTTAGTGATTCCTTTCTTATCTTAGCTTCTCCTGTTCCTCCATTACAATGCAAGAACTTCTCTCTGTGTGGTGCTATTGTGCTCATCCTGCAAGGTCACCTGTGCAGTTCTGAGATTCATTAGCTAAATGAGAGCTCAATGTCCAGCAGGCAGAACATGGCACATTGCAACAGTCATTCCCTGGCCTGAGCCTGTTCTGAAAAGCAGCCCAGCAGACATGGCTTGGCTGAGCTGCCTGCAGGTCAGTGAACAGCCCAGGGAGCCCAGTGCGATTCTTTAGGTCTTGGAAACCTTGTTTGTGAGACACTTTGCTGATCTGTGCCTGCAGTCACCTTGCTTTAGCTGCTGTCAGCAGCAGCTATGTGGTTTCAACATGTGTCATAGATACATATAGGCAGATCTGTGCTCGGTGTGTGCCCACAACTCTGAGCCGAGTGCACTGCATCGAGCTGCTCAACTATGCTGCACAATGTGGAGCTGCACAAAGATGGACAAAGTCCAGCAGGTGCTTGTGTCACCTGGCAGAGTCAGCACCCAAGTCCTCGTGCACTGCACCACCTCCTTTCTGCTGCCCATCTTGATAAGAGCTGAAGTTAATGTTGGTAAATAGGTTAGTCAGATATTGTGCTTTCTGTAACCATTTGCATTGCTCACTAGGATTGCTTGATAAACACAATGCCATTAAATATGGGTGCATCAAGCAGGTCACTCTGCTTTGCCCTGGTGAGACCACCACCGGAATACTGTGTCCGGTTCTGGGCTCCCCAGTTCAGGAGAGACAGGAACCTGGTGGAGAGAGTCCAAAAGAGGCTATGAGGATGCTGAAACATCTGTGTGAGGGGGGACAGCTGAGAGCCCTGGGGCTGGGGAGCCTGGAGAGGAGAAGGCTGAGAGAGGATCTGATCAATGTCTATAAATATCAGAGGGGTAGGGGGCAAGAAGAATGTGCCAGGCTCTTTTCAGTGGTGTCCTGTGATAGGACAAGGAATAATGGATAGAAGCTAGAACCCAGGAGGTTCCACCTCAGCATGAGGAGAAAATCCTTTGGTGTGAGGCTGCTGGAGCAGGCTGCCCAGAGAGGTTGTGGAGTCTCCTGCTCTGGAGCCTTTCCAAACGCATCTGGATGTGTCCCTGTGTGACCTGCCCTGTGTGACACTGCTCTGGCAGGGGCATTGGACTGGATGATCTCTGGAGGTGCCTCCCAAATCCTAACACTCTGTGATTCTGTGATCAAATACTTCAATTTCTCCAGAGACTAAGAAATTGTTATGCTGCTGCTCTCAGCTGTTTGCTCAGAGCCAATCTCTCACCTGCTCAATGTTTAGGTGAAGAATGACACAGACTGTAGTACCTCCTGCAGCAAAGCCTGAACCACCTTTGCTAGACTTGCTTTGCTCTTATCAATGCAGACACATCAAGGTGCTGGGGAAGTGTTACCTTAGCCAAACACAAAGGCAATGCATTTTGCCAGCTGAGGGAGGAAGAAAGACCAAAAGGATAATTTTTTTTGCTCAGGAAGGGGCTTCCCAATGCAGGGAAGAGAATAAATGCAAACAGTGGAACTGAAGACTAGAATAAACCAGCCCAAACTAACTCTTGCACCTGGTGATTGCCCAGCCCTTGAGCAGTTTTCCTCACTAGTGAGGCCTCAGCATAACTGAGGGCACTGCCCATTTGGGGCACTAGTTGTGAGTATCTGGCACTGCTCTGACAGCTGCGCTCTCCCACCATGATGTCCCACTTGAGTGGCGAGGGCAAGGTTTGCTTGCCTGCTACATGCATACTTCTTCTCTTCCCAGGAAAGATGCAGGAAAATTCAAGGTGTCATCAGGGCCAGCACAGGCAACAGGGCACAACAGGAGAGGAAGAGGAGGAAAGGAATCTCAGAATCCTGCAACAGAATCCAAACAGGCATGGTGAGGATCTCTGTGCAAGGGTCAGCACCAGTTATCCACAAGAGAGCTATGGCATTTGCTGCCACAATAAGCACACAAACATAAGAGTGTCTGATGAGGAAGATAATCAAGTACTGAGGGTGCAGAGGGGTCTGAGACCCAATAGCTGTAGCAAGATCAACATACAGAGATCATGCCAGGCTGGACCTGCCCCCAACAGTAGCCTACACACCATTGCAGCTTGTGAGGAGATGCATCAGTAATGGGGGGGGTGACTATGCAGGGAGATTGTAAACTGCTTTGCTCCCAGGGTGATGGGATTAAAAGTAACTGGTGTCTCTACAAAGGAAGAATTGTTGAGGGGGGTGGAAGAGGAAGGGGGGAACCAGACAGTTCCCCTTACCTATGTGCATGAACAACAAAGGGGCCTCTGCAAGACAACCTTGTCTTACAGGTCACAGTAAATTAGCAGGAGGCTGTCAGAGGCTGGCAGGATGCTGAACACAGCCTAAACTCTTGAACTTTCAGACCAGAGTGCAGGCTTAATAGACTACTAAATATTAACTTCTGCACCCAGAGTCGTGAAGAGCCTGATTCAAATGACCATAGGCTGTCTGAAGCAGAGGGGGGTGCCTGTGAAGGGGGACATGTAGTAGGCATTTTGGGAAAGACTGTAAATCCTGAGTACCTGAGCCTAGAGGGAAAGGCAGAGGGGAAATTGCGGCCAGGGGTTCAGGATAAAAGGAGAGCTGCAACTCCCAGCAAGTTGAGACCCCACCAGGAATTGTCCTGGGGACTCTCCCTTAATCTGACTAAAGCCTTCCTGCTCAGTCTCCATTGCCAACAGCAACTTCTAGGCAGAGATAATTTTTTCCCCACAAGTGCAAACTTTCTCCTTGTCCAAGCTGCTTCTCGCTGCTTTTCTCGTCTCCTGCTCCAATCTCTGGAGGATATTTCCCTCCTCTTACCCACTCAGCACTCTGCCTCATTTGAGTTGGTGGCACTACAGAAGTTGAAGGAAACACCTTGCAAATAAAGGAAGCTTTATTATGCAATGCAGCCAGATAGGAAATTCAGTAGAAAAGGTATAAAGGTAGATTTGAATTGCACCTGTGCACCCTGCATGGGCTGCAGATCCACAGGGTCTTAAACTGTCTTGGTTGTGCGTCCTACAGCTGAAACAAAGGCTGTGGCAGTGAGCTCATGTTACAGCCTTTCCATGGAAATCTCTGTGTGTGATTAGATAGCATCCAGAGCACAGGTATGGGACTTTGGCATGGAAAATTGACATTTAAGAGAGCCCTCTTTCAGGTCTTTGCATAGTGAGATCACTTTGCAATGAGTAGCACTGCGGATTGTAGGTTGAGTTCTGTGCCTGTGGTGTTCAGTGCTGGACACTGCCTTAGTTTGTCTGTGCATCTGTCTGTTTACCTGTGAGTTTATCTGGCTGAGTTTGGAAATAGCTCTGGCACTGATATTATCTGCTAAGAAGAGCTTTATGGGGCAGAGATGGGCTGACCCAAATGTCCTGTATTTGCTGAGAGGTGGAGAGCAAGAAGATCACAAAACACCAGGCAGAATGGAAACCTCACAGAGCTGTGCTCACGGCTAGGGGAGGCACGCCTGAGCCAGCGCGACAATTACGGAGGAAAATGACGTCAGGAAGCGTGGATGTGCTGCGGTCCCCTCTGGATGGACTGCTGGCACTTGAAGGGGAAAGCCTGGCCTGCCACAGCAGTGCTGACAGCGCTGTGGAGCTCCAAAAGCTCAAAAGCTTGGCAGAAAGTGGAAGGTGCATCTTTCATTCTGTTTAGAACTGCAAAATCATGTGAGACACGGGGAGGTTTCTCCTCCTTACTCTCCACTGGCACAGATCAGTTTTTGCATGGCCTTCCCCTGTACTCTGCTTATCTTGAACCATGAATACCACTGAGAAACTCAGCTGATATGGTACCTTAGTAGAGGAAGAAACAATGACAGAACAAGGAAAGAACAAAGAGTTGAACTTCCTTCATTTTAGGCACTTCACTCTCAGGGCATGATCTGAGTTACTGTGAGGCACATAATTGGTGTATTGGAAATCAAATAAATGATCACAGAACCACAGAATCCATCTGGTTGGCAGAGGCCTCCAAGCTCATCCAGCCCAGCCCCCACCCAGCCCTGCAGGCTCAGCACCAAACCATGGCCCTGAGCACCAGGCCCACAGCTGCTGGAACACCCCCAGGCATGGGGACTCCAGCACTGCCCTGGGCAGCCTCTGCCAAGGGCTCAGATCCCTTCCAGGGCAGAAAGATTTCCTCCTCTCCAGCCTCAGCCTCCCCTGGGGCAGCTTGCAACCATCTCCTCTGCTCCTGGCCCTTGGCACCAAGGAGCAGAGGCTGCCCCCTCCTCACTCCAACCTCCCTGCAGGGAGCTGCAGAGAGCAAGGAGCTCTCCCTCAGCCTCCTCTGCTCCAGCCTCAACCCCCCCAGCTCCCTCAGCCCTCCTCTAGCCCAGGGGCTCCAGGCCCTTCTCCAGCCTGGCTGCCCTGCTCTGGACAGGCTCCAGCCCCTCAATGGCCTTCCTGCAGGAGGGCCCAGAGCTGAGCACAGCACTGCAGCTGTGGCCTCAAATCCCAGTGCTGAGCACAGGGGGATGATCCCCTCCCTGTGATGTTAATCCATGTCTTTGCAGACCTGTGCATGCAGCAAACAGTTCTGCTTCCATCAGTGCTTACAATCCCAGGCACTGCTACAGGCTGGGCAGGGACTGGCTGCAGAGCAGCCCTGGAGAAAAGGCCTTGGGGGTGCTGGGGGAGGAGAAGCTCAACAGGAGCCAGCAGAGAGCACTTGCAGCCCAGAAAGCCAAGCAGAGCCTGGGCTGCAGCAGCAGAAGTGTGGCCAGCAGGGCCAGGGAGGGGATTCTGCCCCTCTGCTCCACTCTGCTGAGACCACAGCTGCAGCTCTGGGGCCAGTTCTGGAGCCTCTGTGCCAGGAAGGCCCTGGAGGGGCTGGAAGGTGTCCAGAGCAGGGCCAGGAGGAGCAGCAGAGGGCTGGAGGGCTGGAGGGCTGGAGGGCTGCTCTGAGCACAGCCTGAGAGAGTTGGGATTGTGCAGGCTGGAGAGGAGAAGGCTCCCAGGAGACCTTTTGGTGGCCTTCCAGGAGCTGCAGGGGGCTCCAAGCAAGCTGGGGAGGGACTTTGGAGGCTGTCAGGGAGGGATAGGACTGGGAGGAA
Source organism: Melanerpes formicivorus (assembly GCF_026170545.1). NCBI lineage: Eukaryota > Metazoa > Chordata > Aves > Piciformes > Picidae > Melanerpes > Melanerpes formicivorus. Next base: position 355,685 of record NW_027142455.1, read on the forward strand.
GGGAGCAGCACTAGAAGTGGGGAGATTGAGATTGGCTGTGAGGAAGAAGTTGTTCCCTAGGAGGGTGGCGAGAGCCTGGCCCAGGCTGCCCAGGGAGGTGGTGGAAGCCTCCTGCCTGGAGGTGTTTGCAGCCAGGCTGGAGGTGGCTGTGAGCAAGCTGCTGTGGTGTGAGGTGTCCCTGCCCATGGCAGGGGATTGGAGCTGCCTGAGTCTTGAGGTCCCTAACAATTCTATGGTTCTATGATCTAGCAGGTGGCAGCAGGAATAATGCACCAGCATGGACTGGGGAATGCTACAGTTTGCAGTGAGCAAATCAACTGCAGTGCAAACCTGGTTAGTTTTGCCTTGCATTTGATACTGATAAAGCAAACTGCTATCAGTTGTAGTTGCAATTTGTGAGCAACTACTGGTCTGTGGCAACTTCTGCACTGACAGTGGATCATTCTAAATATTTTACAAGTGGTCATAGCATCTTCCCACAAGTCCCTAGCAGAGCCTTCACCCTGAACAAACCAAGCTCTAAAGAGCCTTCTAAAGAATATCCAAAGAAACCTCTCAGCTGTGCTAGAAACCACAGAATCACAGAATGCACCATAGGAGCTTTTCAGTGTCTGCAGAAAGTGTTCTGTAAATCACAGAACTACAGAACAGCAGGGGCTGGAAGGGACCTCTGGAGCTCACCCAGCCCAGCCCCTGCCAGAGCAGGGCACCCAGAACACATCCAGGGGGGGCTGGAAAGGCTCCAGAGCAGGAGACTCCACAACCTCTCTGGGGAGCCTGCTCCAGGCTCTAGCCTGGGACAAAGGTTTCCCTTCTGTTCCTCTGGCAGCTCCTCTGCTCCAGCTTGCCCCCAGTGCCCCTTGTGCTGTCCTTGGCCATCCTTGAGCAGAGCCTGGCTCCAGCCCTGCACAGCTTTAGCCCCAGCACTGAGGGCAGCCCTCAGGCTCCTCTGCTCCCAGCTCCCAGCCCCAGCTGCCTCAGCCTGGCCTCACAGGAGAGGTTCCACTGCCTGCAGCAGCTCTGTGCCTCTGGGCTGGACTCTCTCAAGCAGTTCCTTGAGATCTTTCTTTAACTGAGGAGCCCAGAACTGGATTCAATATTCCACATGTGGCCTTGCCAGGGCAAGAGAACCTCTCTGGACCTACTCATCACAGCCCTTGCAATGCACCCCAGGATGCCATGTCACAATGTGTATTTTCAGGCCAGAGAGTTTTCTCTCTCAAAGTTTCGTAGAGTTTAGCAAGCATCACAAACACATCCACTGTCAGGTTGCAACATTCACTGTGACTTGTGCTACTATGCAGTGAACTCCAGTATTGCAATTGCGACGTGCTCCCTTTGAAGGCTTCCAGCTACACACTTTCCGTCCAAAGCTTGGCTAAGCTCCAGCTTGCTTCTGTTAACATAACCTCAGGCACATGCTGTGAGGCTTGCAAGTGATGTTGTCCTTCATACCTGGGGTGGCATCCATCTTGTCATGTAGAAACACTGAATTCTTGGGGGGCTGGAAAAGCCCTCTGAGATCATCCAGTCCAACACTCAACCCAACACCACCATGGCCACAGGTTTCTTAAACACCTCCAGGGATGGGGACTCCACCACCTCCCTGGGCAGCCTTTGCCAATCCCTGACCATTCCTGCAGCAAAGAAATTTTTTCCTCCTCTCCAACCCAAGCCTACCCTGGCACAATTTCAGGCCAGTTCCTCTCCTTCTATCACCTGAGACTAGGGAGAAGAACCCAACTCTCACTCCACTGGAGTGCTGTAGAGAGCAATGAGGTCTCCTTTCAGCCTCCTCTTCTCCTCAGCCTCCTCTTCTCCTCAGCCTCCTCTTCTCCTCAGCCTCCTCTTCTCCTCAGCCTCCTCTTCTCCAGTACTCCCAGGTCCCTCAGCTGCTCCTCCCCAGCCATGTTCTTCAGACCCTTCCCCAGCTTGGTTGCCCTTCTCTGGACCTCTGCTCCAGTTCCTCAATGTCCTTCTTGGAGTGAGGAGCCCAAAACTGAACCCAGCACTCAAGGTGTGGCTTCCCCAGTGCCCAGGGGCACCATCACTGCCCTGCTCCTGCTGCCCAAGGCATTGCTGATCATGGATGGTATCAAGAGATTCATATTCCTCACCCACTGTGCTTGCAAAGGACAAAGACAGAAGTAATAAATAGATAAAGAAAACAGAAGTTAGTATCAGATGGAGAGAAATTAAACCCAAGAGTTGTAAGCAGCTGTGTGGGGGCGCGCTGTGCACTTGCTGTTGATGTTCCTGCTAAACAGACACTTGGTATTGGTTTTTTGAGTGGAGATTCCCCTGCCTGCTTGCCCAGCAGGGCTGTCCCCTCTGCATGCCATGGCAGTACCATGCAGCTGGCTCTCACTGGTCTGTAACTTGGAGAGACAGTAAACTGTCTGGGGTGTGGCGTTTTGAGGGAGCAGATGTCGCTTACTTCCTCTTGGACTCTTAGCCTAAGATGCTCAGGCACTTTTAGAGGATTGCAGTAGGGCCTCCCCATGGTTACTTAAGTGGAACCTTTCCTGGGCATTGTAGTCAGCAGTGCCCTATCCACTTCTTACAGGGCACTGATTGGTGACTGTGGACAGCTGGCTCCTCAGGCATCCCTTTGGAGGTGATGTTACAAAGGTACGATTATGTCAGGTGTCTAGATGACAATATCAGAGACTGGGAGACATGCAGAACATTTGGGTCACAACTGGGAAGGTTAGGTGGGTTTTCACCACCTGAGAAGCTGCCAGTGTCCCACTTGTACATTGGTAACATATTACTCGTTAAATGGCACCAACAAGTGCTCGATTTCCAAGAAGACCAAAGTCCAACTAGTTTGGCAGGGAGCTGGGAGGGTGTGCAGGGTTTATTTTGATCCACAAACTTGAAGCAAAACCTGTGACATGTTCTAAGGGATTATTATTTTACAATTCCATAATCAATTAATTTAGAAACAGCACTGCTTGTCCCAAACAGCACTGCTTGTCCCAAACAGCACTGCCTGTCCCAAACAGCACTGCCTGTCCCAAACAGCGTTGCTTGTCCCAAACAGCACTGCTTGTCCCAAACAGCGTTGCTTGTCCCAAACAGCACTGCTTGTCCCAAACAGCACTGCCTGTCCCAAACAGCGTTGCTTGTCCCAAACAGCACTGCCTGTCCCAAACAGCGTTGCTTGTCCCAAACAGCGTTGCTTGTCCCAAACAGCACTACTTGTCCCAAACAGCACTGCTTCTCCCAAACAGCGTTGCTTGTCCCAAACAGCACTGCTTGTACCAAACAGCACTGCCTGTCCCAAACAGTACTGCTTCTCCCAAACTGTGTTGCTTGTCCCAAACAGCGTTGCTTGTCCCAAACAGCTCTGCTTGTCCCAAACAGCACTGCTTGTCCCAAACAGCGTTGCTTGTCCCAAACAGCGTTGCTTGTCCCAAACAGCACTGCCTGTCCCAAACAGCACTGCCTGTCCCAAACAGTACTGCTTCTCCCAAACTGTGTTGCTTGTCCCAAACAGCGTTGCTTGTCCCAAACAGCTCTGCTTGTCCCAAACAGCACTGCCTGTCCCAAACAGCGTTGCTTGTCCCAAACAGCACTGCTTGTCCCAAACAGCACTGCTTGTCCCAAACAGCACTGCCTGTCCCAAACAGTACTGCTTCTCCCAAACTGTGTTGCTTGTCCCAAACAGTGTTGCTTGTCCCAAACAGCTCTGCTTGTCCCAAACAGCACTGCCTGTCCCAAACAGCGTTGCTTGTCCCAAACAGCACTGCTTGTCCCAAACAGCACTGCCTGTCCCAAACAGCACTGCCTGTCCCAAACAGTACTGCTTCTCCCAAACTGTGTTGCTTGTCCCAAACAGCGTTGCTTGTCCCAAACAGCTCTGCTTGTCCCAAACAGCGTTGCTTGTCCCAAACAGCGGTGCTTGTCCCAAACAGGACTGCTTGTCCCAAACAGCACTGCTTGTCCCAAACAGCGTTGCTTGTCCCAAACAGCGTTGCTTGTCCCAAACAGCTCTGCTTGTCCCAAACAGCATTGCTTGTCCCAAACTGTGTTGCTTGTCCCAAACAGCGTTGCTTGTCCCAAACAGTGGTGCTTGTCCCAAACAGGACTGCTTGTCCCAAACAGCACTGCTTGTCCCAAACAGCACTGCTTGTCCCAAACAGCGTTGCTTGTCCCAAACAGCGTTGCTTGTCCCAAACAGCGTTGCTTGTCCCAAACAGCACTACTTGTCCCAAACAGCACTGCTTCTCCCAAACAGCGTTGCTTGTCCCAAACAGCACTGCTTGTACCAAACAGCACTGCCTGTCCCAAACAGTACTGCTTCTCCCAAACTGTGTTGCTTGTCCCAAACAGCGTTGCTTGTCCCAAACAGCTCTGCTTGTCCCAAACAGCACTGCTTGTCCCAAACAGCGTTGCTTGTCCCAAACAGCGTTGCTTGTCCCAAACAGCACTGCCTGTCCCAAACAGCACTGCCTGTCCCAAACAGTACTGCTTCTCCCAAACTGTGTTGCTTGTCCCAAACAGCGTTGCTTGTCCCAAACAGCTCTGCTTGTCCCAAACAGCACTGCCTGTCCCAAACAGCGTTGCTTGTCCCAAACAGCACTGCTTGTCCCAAACAGCACTGCTTGTCCCAAACAGCACTGCCTGTCCCAAACAGTACTGCTTCTCCCAAACTGTGTTGCTTGTCCCAAACAGTGTTGCTTGTCCCAAACAGCTCTGCTTGTCCCAAACAGCACTGCCTGTCCCAAACAGCGTTGCTTGTCCCAAACAGCACTGCTTGTCCCAAACAGCACTGCCTGTCCCAAACAGCACTGCCTGTCCCAAACAGTACTGCTTCTCCCAAACTGTGTTGCTTGTCCCAAACAGCGTTGCTTGTCCCAAACAGCTCTGCTTGTCCCAAACAGCGTTGCTTGTCCCAAACAGCGGTGCTTGTCCCAAACAGGACTGCTTGTCCCAAACAGCACTGCTTGTCCCAAACAGCGTTGCTTGTCCCAAACAGCGTTGCTTGTCCCAAACAGCTCTGCTTGTCCCAAACAGCATTGCTTGTCCCAAACTGTGTTGCTTGTCCCAAACAGCGTTGCTTGTCCCAAACAGTGGTGCTTGTCCCAAACAGGACTGCTTGTCCCAAACAGCACTGCTTGTCCCAAACAGCACTGCTTGTCCCAAACAGCGTTGCTTGTCCCAAACAGCACTGCTTGTCCCATACAGCACTGCTTGTCCCAAACAGCACTGCTTGTCCCAAACAGCGTTGCTTGTCCCAAACAGCACTGCTTGTCCCAAACAGCACTGCCTGTCCCAAACAGCACTGCTTGTCCCAAACAGCACTGCCTGTCCCAAACAGCATTGCTTGTCCCAAACTGTGTTGCTTGTCCCAAACAGCGTTGCTTGTCCCAAACAGCGGTGCTTGTCCCAAACAGGACTGCTTGTCCCAAACAGCACTGCTTGTCCCAAACAGCACTGCTTGTCCCAAACAGCGTTGCTTGTCCCAAACAGCACTGCTTGTCCCATACAACACTGCTTGTCCCAAACAGCACTGCTTGTCCCAAACAGCACTGCTTGTCCCAAACAGCACTGCCTGTCCCAAACAGCACTGCCTGTCCCAAACAGGACTGCTTGTCCCAAACAGCACTGCCTGTCCCAAACAGCACTGCTTGTCCCAAACAGCACTGCCTGTCCCAAACAGCACTGCCTGTCCCAAACAGCACTGCTTGTCCCAAACAGCGTTGCTTGTCCCAAACAGCACTGCTTGTCCCAAACAGCACTGCTTGTCCCAAACAGCGTTGCTTGTCCCAAACAGCACTGCTTGTCCCAAACAGCGTTGCTTGTCCCAAACAGCACTTCTTGTCCCAAACAGCACTGCCTGTCCCAAACAGCGTTGCTTGTCCCAAACAGCACTGCTTGTCCCAAACAGCACTGCTTGTCCCAAACAGCGTTGCTTGTCCCAAACAGCACTGCTTGTCCCAAACAGCACTGCTTGTCCCAAACAGCGTTGCTTGTCCCAAACAGCACTGCTTGTCCCAAACAGCGTTGCTTGCCCCAAACAGCGTTGCTTGTCCCAAACAGCACTGCTTGTCCCAAACAGCACTGCCTGTCCCAAACAGCGTTGCTTGTCCCAAACAGCACTGCTTGTCCCAAAATTTGTTGCTTGTCCCAAACTGTGTTGCTTGTCCCAAACAGCACTGCTTGTCCCAAACAGCGTTGCTTGTCCCAAACATCACTGCTTGTCCCAAACAGCGTTGCTTGTCCCAAACATCACTGCTTGTCCCAAACAGAACTGCTTGTCCCAAACAGCGTTGCTTGTCCAAAACAGCACTGCTTGTCCCAAAATTTGTTGCTTGTCCCAAACTGTGTTGCTTGTCCCAAACAGCACTGTTTGTCCCAAACAGCGTTGCTTGTCCCAAACATCACTGCTTGTCCCAAACATCACTGCTTGTCTCAAACAGAACTGCTTGTCCCAAACAGCACTGCCTGTCCCAAACAGCACTGCCTGTCCCAAACAGCGTTGCTTGTCCCAAACAGCAGTGCTTGTCCCAAAGTGCGTTGCTTGTCCCAAACAGCACTGCTTGTCCCATACAGCACTGCTTGTCCCAAACAGCACTGCTTGTCCCAAACAGCGTTGCTTGTCCCAAACAGCACTGCTTGTCCCAAACAGCACTGCCTGTCCCAAACAGCACTGCTTGTCCCAAACAGCACTGCCTGTCCCACACAGCACTGCTTGTCCCAAACATCACTGCTTGTCCCAAACAGCACTGCCTGTCCCAAACAGCGTTGCTTGTCCCAAACAGCACTGCTTGTCCCAAACAGCACTGCTTGTCCCAAACAGCGTTGCTTGTCCCAAACAGCTCTGCTTGTCCCAAACAGCGTTGCTTGTCCCAAACAGCACTGCTTGTCCCAAACAGCGTTGCTTGTCCCAAACAGCGTTGCTTGTCCCAAACAGCACTGCTTGTCCCAAACAGCACTGCCTGTCCCAAACAGCGTTGCTTGTCCCAAACAGCACTGCTTGTCCCAAACAGCACTGCTTGTCCCAAACAGCGTTGCTTGTCCCAAACAGCTCTGCTTGTCCCAAACAGCATTGCTTGTCCCAAACTGTGTTGCTTGTCCCAAACAGCGTTGCTTGTCCCAAACAGCGGTGCTTGTCCCAAACAGGACTGCTTGTCCCAAACAGCACTGCTTGTCCCAAACAGCACTGCTTGTCCCAAACAGCGTTGCTTGTCCCAAACAGCACTGCTTGTCCCATACAGCACTGCTTGTCCCAAACAGCACTGCTTGTCCCAAACAGCACTGCCTGTCCCAAACAGCACTGCTTGTCCCAAACAGCACTGCCTGTCCCAAACAGCACTGCTTGTCCCAAACAGCACTGCCTGTCCCAAACAGCACTGCCTGTCCCAAACAGGACTGCTTGTCCCAAACAGCACTGCCTGTCCCAAACAGCACTGCTTGTCCCAAACAGCACTGCCTGTCCCAAACAGCACTGCTTGTCCCAAACAGCACTGCTTGTCCCAAACAGCGTTGCTTGTCCCAAACAGCACTGCTTGTCCCAAACAGCACTGCTTGTCCCAAACAGCGTTGCTTGTCCCAAACAGCACTGCTTGTCCCAAACAGCGTTGCTTGTCCCAAACAGCACTGCTTGTCCCAAACAGCACTGCCTGTCCCAAACAGCACTGCTTATCCCAAACAGCACTGCTTGTCCCAAACAGCACTGCTTGTCCCAAACAGCGTTGCTTGTCCCAAACAGCACTGCTTGTCCCAAACAGCACTGCTTGTCCCAAACAGCGTTGCTTGTCCCAAACAGCACTGCTTGTCCCAAACAGCACTGCTTGTCCCAAACAGCGTTGCTTGTCCCAAACAGCACTGCTTGTCCCAAAATTTGTTGCTTGTCCCAAACTGTGTTGCTTGTCCCAAACAGCACTGCTTGTCCCAAACAGCATTGCTTGTCCCAAACATCACTGCTTGTCCCAAACAGAACTGCTTGTCCCAAACAGCGTTGCTTGTCCCAAACAGCACTGCTTGTCCCAAAATTTGTTGCTTGTCCCAAACAGCGTTGCTTGTCCCAAACAGCACTGTTTGTCCCAAACATCACTGCTTGTCCCAAACAGAACTGCTTGTCCCAAACAGCACTGCCTGTCCCAAACAGCACTGCCTGTCCCAAACAGCGTTGCTTGTCCCAAACAGCGTTGCTTGTCCCAAACAGCACTGCTTGTCCCAAAATGTGTTGCTTGTCCCAAACTGTGTTGCTTGTCCCAAACAGCACTGCTTGTCCCAAACAGCGTTGCTTGTCCCAAACAGCGTTGCTTGTCCCAAACAGCGTAGCTTGTCCCAAACAGCACTGCTTGTCCCAAACAGCACTGCTTGTCCCAAACAGCGTTGCTTGTCCCAAACAGCACTGCTTGTCCCAAACAGCACTGCTTGTCCCAAACAGCACTGCCTGTCCCAAACAGCACTGCTTGTCCCAAACAGCACTGCCTGTCCCAAACAGCACTGCCTGTCCCAAACAGCACTGCTTGTCCCAAACAGAACTGCTTGTCCCAAACTGTGTTGCTTGTCCCAAACAGCACTGCTTGTCCCAAACAGCACTGCCTGTCCCAAACAGCGTTGCTTGTCCCAAACAGCGTTGCTTGTCCCAAACAGCACTGCTTGTCCCAAACAGCGTTGCTTGTCCCAAACATCGCTGCTTGTCCCAAACAGAACTGCTTGTCCCAAACAGCACTGCTTGTCCCAAACAGCGTAGCTTGTCCCAAACAGCGTTGCTTGTCCCACATGAGATTAATTCACTAAAAGTGCATTGTGACTTCTGGAAATGATATTATTTAGGCGAAGAGGGACATGTTGTCTGTTATTAAGGGCTTGCAGGGATAGGACCAGGGAGAGTGGCTTCAAAGCAGAGCAGAGCAGATTGAGATTGGATGTGAGGAACATGTTCTGCAGCAGGAGGCTGCTGGAACCTTGCAGCAGGTTGCCCAGGGAGGTGGCTGAGACTCCATCCCTGGAGCTATTCCAGGGGAGGCTGGACAGAGCTCTGGGCAACCTGATCCAGTGGAGGGTGTCCCTGCTGAGTGCAGGGGAGATTGGACTCTGTAGCTGCCCTTTAGAGGTCCCTTTCAACAGAAACCATTCTGTGATTCTGTGATATTTATTTTCCCAAAATATCATTCTGCTGTTGCAATCAAATTCGCAGAGCACGCATTTTGTGCTAGCAGAACAGGCTGATAACCCTGCAGATAACTCAGCCAGGTGAGGTTAATAACATCCATTTTATCTGGGTGAAGAAAAAAAGTAGGGCAAGACTGTTGTGGTGAAAGATCTGCTGAGCTGCTGCTGCTGAGCTGCTGCTGCTGGATCCTCATTAGAAATCATTTAAGAACGAACGAAGGTCGAAGCAGATCAAAGCTGTGCACTGGCAGCCTTTGGTGCTCCTCTGTGTTACAACAGTGACTGAGATGGCTGAGTCATAGCAGTAAGGGCTTGGGCAACAGGAGTCATCTGCAAGGTGTGAGCAAAGGAGGATGTGGTAAGGCAAGGGCACTGTGTGCAGCTTGCCAGATCCCTCTGGGATGTTCGCTGGCCGGGGATGGGCACTGCACAGTGCTGCAACATTTCTGTCTTGATCGTGAAGCTCCTGTACTCTTCTGCATGTTGCAGAAGGATGTTTTAAGGACCTTCACTTGTCCTCTCAAGGAGAGGTAAATGTGAGGCATTTTGCAAGCTTGCACATGTATGTGTGCACTGTCAGGGCGCTGAGCATACCCTCCCTCCACCCATCCTGCGCTGCCAGACCTCTGGGCCTGCTTAGACACAGGCTGCAGTTGTCTGGCCTTGAAATGAGCTGTTGGGGGAAGCTGCACCATAAGGCCTCAGTGAGGCTCCCAGCTTTGCTTCTAATCTGAGGCTGTCATCCCCTCTCCTCCTGCAGCTGCCTTGCACCTGACCATACTCCCTGTGGATCCAGACCCTAATCCCAACTCAGCTTTCCAGCTTGATAATCTTCAACTTGCCACTTGAACACTGAAGACATGTCTAATGATCTGTCTGGCCCTGTTTGAAGCCACAGCAGCTGTGAGGGCACCTTGCTTAAGGGTCACGGAGAGGTGCCCTCAACATGGGAGGGCCCTGTCCTGCACTGCCTGCATTGCTGTCACCCTTGGCCACCTGGCATGCAAACATGCAAGCACTTTATCTACAAGCAGTTACCTTTTGGAGCTGCTCTTCAGCTGACTACCAAATTCCTTTGCCACTCAGGACATCAGTGGCAAGGTGCTGTGGGAGACTTGGCTTGGCTGTGTCAACATCCTGACTATGAAGAGGGAACTTTCATTTTCTGCTATCATGGGAGAGAACATGAATGAAAAGAACAAATGGTCTTGGTCTTCTTGAAAATGAAACTGCCCAGTCTAGCACATCAACTGGGAAAACATCTGCTGAGGCAACTGAGATGGCATCCAATGAATCTGTGCTCTGGAGGTCTTCATTAATTCACTCCCAATAAGCAGAATAATTCTGTTTAGAGATATTAAAACTTGAGTTAAGCAACCTGAAAAACTGAATTTATTCCAAAGAAATACCCCAAAACAGAACAAGACCAAATTATGCCAGACAGACAGGTTTCCAGACCAGATCCATGTTTCAGGTCTAGAGCTTTGCCTGTTAAAAATCTGTTAAAAACTATAGAAGATTAAAAGTGATGAAAGATGAGGGTGCAAAACCAAGCTGCTGCAAAGAAGCCATGCTGCACAGACAGAAGCCAGGAAGTCTTGAAGGGCTGGAGGAAGATAACCAAATGTATTTAATTTGAGACCTACACATCCATCACAGACTCACAGAACCTCTGGAGATCATCCAGTCCAAGCACCCTGCCAGAGCAGGGTCACCCAGAGCGGGTCAGACAGGAACACATCCAGGCGGGACTGGAAAGTCTCCAGAGGAGACTCCACAACCTCTCTGGGCAGCCTGCTCCAGGCCCTGGCCTCTGGCCTCACAGGGACAAAGTTTTCCCTCCTGTTCCCCTGGCACCTCCTCTGCCCCAGCTTGCCCCCAGTGCCTCTTGTGCTGTCCTTGGCCATCCCTGGAATATCGTGGTAAAGTGAAAGGATCTCAGTTCACTGAGGCACAGCTAAATGTGACCAGCTCCTGATTATTTGATTTCATGGAATTACAAGGAGCAGAATGAACATCTTGGGAGCTCTTACAGCACCAAGACGTCATGATGCCACACAGGCCATACTACAGGTATGTCAGCTGTGGGGGTAAGATTGGCTGACTTCTGCTGAGCAGTGAAAGGTTGCCAGAAAGCAACACAGGCCACACTGCAGGCTTTGCAGATGAGTACAGATGCAGCCATGAGAGGTGGAATCACCTTCTGCCCTTGGCTAAAGAAACTCCCAGTAGTAGCATTTCAAAGGCAAAAGGCACCTGGAAAATCAGAGGACCTGAAAAGACATTTCAGGCTGCCTTTGTACATGATGAAAAACACAGAGAAGATCTTTCTCTTGTTAAGCCATTATATTCCTGGGAAACTTCCAAACTACATCCCTACCTGCTGCGGCTAAAACGTGATTGCTGCTGGATCTAGGGGTGGAGCTGGGTTTGCAGTGATTTCATAGTTTGTTTTCTTTCTCTCCTGGTAATATTAATAAACCTGAATCCCTGTTATTTTTCTTCTCATCCCAGTGCTTTCTCTTAGGCTTTACATTTCCCTTCTGAAAGAATGGTTTCAGTCGGAAGAGACCTCAAAGCTCATTCAGTTCCAGCCCCCTGCCATGGGCAGTGACACCTCCCACCAGCCAGGCTGCTCAGGGCTTCATCCAGCCTGGCCTTCAACACTTTCAGGCAGGAGGCAGCCACAGCCTCCCTGGGCAGCCTGTGCCAGAGTCTCCCCAGCCTCACTCTCCACAATTTCTTCCTCATCTCCATTCTCAATTTTCCCTCTCCCAGCTCAAAGCCATTGTTCCTCAGCCTGGCACTCCCAGCCCTTGTCCAAAGTCCCTCCCCAGCTCTCCTGGAGCCCTTCAGGTACTGGAAAGCTTCTCTGAGGTCTCCCTGGAGCCTCCTCTTCTCCAGGCTGCACAGCCCCAACTCCCCCAGCCTGTCTCCACAGGGGAGGTTCTGCAGCCTTTGATCACCTTGGTGGCCTCCTCTGGAGCCTCTCCAGCAGCTCCAGGTCCTTCTTGTGCTGGGGGCCCAGAGGTGGAGGCAGTGTTGCAGGTGGGGTCTGAACAGAGCAGAGCAGAGCAGAGGGTCAGAATCCTTTCTCTGTCCTGCTACTCTCCCTGCTTTCAATTGCATCATTAGGCACAGAAGACTATGAGGGAACCCTGCCAGAAGTGTTTGGGTTTTTGTTTTGACTGACATTTCAGGATTTTAGATTAAGGGAGAGGCTTACAGCTGTAGCCACGCTTCCGGATTTGGTCATCTGCTGGTGTGCTTTGGAGCCTTCAGCCACTTGTTGGAAACTGCAGCAGGCAGGGCTGTGTGGATGGGTGGATCTGCCCACAAGGGAAAAGTGTACAAATCCCAACTTGTACTGCTCCAGAAAGACTCCACAGTGACAGTGCCACAGCATGACAGGCCATGAGCTCCGTGTGGGACAAAGCAGCCTTCCTGCAGTTAGCATAGTTTCATAGTTTCATAGTTTCATTCAGGGTTGGAAGGGAGCACAAGGATCATCTAGTTCCAACCCCCCCTGCCATGGGCAGGGACACCCCACACTAGATCAGCCTGGCCACAGCCTCATCCAGCCTGCTCTTAAACTCCCCCAGGGACGGGGCCTCGACCATCTCCCTGGACAACACATTCCAGGGTTTCACCACTCTCATGCTGAAGAACCTTCTCCTCACATCTAGCCTGAATCTCCCCACCTCCAGCTTCATTCCATTCCCCCTAGTCCTATCACTGCCTGAGATCCTGAGCAGTCCCTCCCCAGCCTTCCTGTAGCCCTCTTCAGATCCTGGAAGGCCACAATGAGGTCACCTGGGAGCCTTCTCTTCTCCAGACTGAACAGCCCCAACTCCTTCAGTCTGTCCTCACAGGAGAGGTGCTCCAGCCCTCTGCTCATCCTCCTGGCCCTGCTCTGGACACCTTCCAGCCCCTCCACATCCCTCTTGTAATAGGGGCTCCAGAACTGGAGGCAGTACTGCAGGTGGGGTCTCACCAGGGCTGAGTAGAGGGGGAGGATCACCTCCCTTGCCCTGCTGGCCACACTTCTCCTGATGCAGCCCAGGATCTGATTGGCTTTGCAGGCTGCAAGTGCACATTGAGAGCTCATGTTGAGCTTTTTGTCCACCAGCACCCCCAAGTCTCTCTCCTCAGGGCTGCTTTCCAGCCAGTCCCTGCCCAGCCTGGATTTGTGCCTGGGATCGCCTCGACCCAGATGCAGGACCCTGCACTTGCTCTTATTGAACTTCATGAGGTTGGCTTGTGCCCACCTCTCCAGCCTGTCCAGGTCCCTCTGGATGGATCCCTTCCCTCCAGCTGTCTGCTGCACCACACAGCTTGGTGTCATACAGCAATAAAACACAGCATCAGATGCCCAAGCTCTCAGCTCTCCCAGGTGATCAGCCCATCAAACCAGTTCAATGTACTTATTTCAGGTTCTGCCCTGAGATGGGCACATGTGCTCGCAATTGAATTACTCTCATAATTTTTCATTACTAAAGACTGCAATTAGCTCTTCTTAAGTGTAGTGAATGGATCATTTCCATAAAACTCCAGTGCTCGCCGGAGGGGAGTGGGCTGGTTGGTCCTTTCCAAGGAGGCTCCACAGCTGCACACCCAAACTTTCAGCTTTCTGTGCTCACACACAGAGGGTAGTGCTGAAAGCTGTTGCTGACCCTCATCCCCCCATGGCAGCCCCTTCACAGCCCCATCGACACTGGGGGTCCTCGCTTCAGCCACCAATGTTTGCAGCCCATTGTATTCACTCCTGCCAGAGCCCAGCTCCAGAACATGAAACGTCCAGCAAATGCTGCCCAGGGAAGGTGCCACACTGAATGCTGTGGCTGGTCCTCACCCACCCTTGGAAACCCTTTGCCCTACCACCCAACCCTTAGTCTTGCTAGAGGAGAACCTAGAGGAGTGCCATCACCTAGGGCTGCCACCCCGAAGGGGCTAGGTCAGGAAGCTGTTTGCAGATGTTTTCCTCAGCAGGCCACTCACAGCACCACCAAACAGGCCCCTACAAGCAGCGCTTCCCCAAAGTGAACCTTTCCTCCCCCATTTGCACCCCTGGGGTCTTTCCTCGCTATCCCTGCAGTTCCCTTCCCCGGGACGGCTGAGACCACGGAGCCTTCGCAGCGCTCCCGGACCAGCTGCCACAACCTCAGGCCCCCTCCCGGTCCCAGCTTCTGCCTCGTAGGGCCTCACTTCGGCTCTTTCCCGGGCTCCCTGCAATCGCCCAGCCCGGCACATCCGTGCCCCTCCGCTGCCCATCGGTGCCCGCCCCGGTCCCGCCCCCCGCCGCCGCCGCCAATGGGGCCGCGGGCGGCAAGCCCGGCTCCAGCAGGGCGTGTGAGGGAGCGGCGGCAGTCGCGTCCTGCCCGTGCGGCTGCTCTCTCCGGCCCGGCGCCGCTGACCGCCCTTCTCGCAGCAGGTGAGTGGGAGCGGGGCTCGGTCGCCGGCGGCAGCCTCCGGGCAGATGCCAGGCGCAGGTCCTCCACCGCGGGCTTTCGGGCGGCGGATTCGGCTTTCGCTCCGCCGGGCCGCGGCGGTGCCAGGGGAGCAGGGGAGGGGGCAGCGCCGGGCCGCGGCGGTGCCAGGGGAGCAGGGGAGGGGGCAGCGCCGGGCCGCGGCGGTGCCAGGGGAGCAGGGGAGGGGGCAGCGCCGGGCCGCGTTCCTTGTGTCCGGCTGATTCACTGCGGGCTCCATCCCTCCCCGCCCCCTTCGAGCCGGGACGCACCCGCAGCTCACCGCTGCTCGCCTTGGGGCTGAGGGAGGGCGAGACTGGCGTCAAGTGGCCAGGCTCGGCCGGTCCGGTTTCAGCCTGGTATTTTCATTAGGGTGAGCAAGAAGTTCCGTGGTAAATGCCCGAGTGCGCCGGGTGGCGTTTCCTCAGCCGGGCTTACCCGAGGAAAGGCTGAAATCCGGAGGGTGGTGGCAGCGGGGCTGCTCCCGTGGGTCCCCCAGGGGAAAGACAGTGTCCTTGGCACGCTGCCTGCCTTCCCCTGGCCGGAGGATGAGCGCCGCTGCCGCGGTAAGGAAGCGGGGGAGCAGGGGATGGGCGCAAGGGGAGCGGTGTCACACGGGGGGGGTCACGGAATCGGCGCTGCGTCAATGAGGGTGACGTCGGTGACTCGCAGCCCGGCGTGGGGTGCCTGCTCGGGACCGGCCTGGTGTGTGTGCCGTGCCGGCAGGCTTCCCAGCGTGCCTTAGCCGAATCTCGCAGCGGCTGTGCGCGGAGATGAGTGTGCAGGGCGCGCGCCGTCGGAATGCTAATTAGACTTGTTGCAAAAGAGATTAAGATCGCTACAGCATCTCATAACTCCTGTTTTATTGCCTTATATTAACACGATTTGAGTATTTCGCGTTATGCTTTTTGCTTTAAACAGAAAAATTACCCCAAAGTACGACTTGTTATAACCTGGTTTCGACTGCTCCGCGCCGGCAGCTGTAACAATAACTGTCACAGCCTTCTTCTGAGAAGAAGTGCAAAGCGAGATCGAGACCAGTATCTCGTTCCTTCTTCCTCTTATCTGGCAGCTTTTTTAGCAGCTGGAGAACAACTGAAACTCTGCAGTCTAGAGGAGATTACTGAACGTTCCTTACTTCCTTATCGCACGTTTGTAGGAGTGTAGCACTGAGAATGCTTCCTTCTCCTTTCCTTGAGTCGTTGTTTTCCCAAGTGCCTGATAGCTTCGGGTTCCTGACCTTCAAGCTCTTTTATACATTTTCTGACCATTGTGAACAGATGCATAAAAAACCTGTAGTCTTAGTTGTAGTTAGCAGGTTCTTTCCCTCTTGTGAGCCTGTCGATGTACTGATATAAACTAGTAATTACCAGTTTATAATCACACTGGAGGTGAGTAAGGGCTGGGAGTGCCAGGATGAGAGACAATGGCTTTGAGCTGGGAGAGGGGAGATTGAGCGTAGAAAGGAGGAAGAAATTGTTGAGAGTGAGGCTGGGGAGACTCTGGCACAGGCTGCCCAGGGAGGCTGTGGCTGCCTCCTGCCTGGAGGGGTTCAGGGCCAGGCTGGATGAGGCCCTGAGCAGCCTGTACTGGTGGGAGATGTCCCTGCCCATGGCAGGGGGCTGGAGCTAGCTGAGCTTTGAGCTCCCTTCCAACTAAACCGTTGCACAGGTATCAAGCTCTTTCGTAGCTGCTGCTTGGTTTGGAAGCCAGGCTGATCGGGGGGCTCGTGAGAATTTTGGAGGGTTACAGCATTCATGCAAGAGCTTCTTCCAGGAAGGAAAAGCATTCAAGGTCCAAAGAGCCGGTGACATCAAACAGCCAGAGTGCGCCAAGCCGGGTGCAGCCCTTTGCCCCTTAGCTGCGGGGCTCTGCTGCCTGCAGGGCTGCCCTGCGGCACTCGTGGCCCGGGGCCGGGGGGGTTGCCGCTGCCAGGGCGGGGCCGCAGTCGGCTGCCTTCGGCCTGCGCGGCGCTGCGGCGCGCGACCTCTCACCCACTTCCCGCGGCGGTCACGTGGGCGGGCGTGCCGAGAGAGGGGGAGGGGCCGGGGCCGCGCCGGGGCTGCCCCGGGGGTGCGCGCTCCCCGCGTCCCGGGCGGGCGGGAAGGGAAGCGGCAGGGGCTGCGGGGCGATCGGAGGCTGGATGTGCGCTGGGACACGAGGCTGTGCTCTCCGCCGTGTGCGGGGACAGCCGGGGTGCTGAACCCCGAGCGTGGCTGCGTGCCTGGCCTGGGAAAAACTTGGCTGAAAGGCGACCCCGCCGAGTGCTGGTAGCTAAAGCAAAACAAAAGAGCCCGCAAAAAGCCCCAGCAAACTGCATTTGTTTAGTTCTTTGCATTCCAAACCTGCTGTCTTTGGCTTGCAGCGTGCTGTGTCATAGTCCCGAACTGCACATGTTCAGAAAAACAAGGTCTAAAGGACTGCCAAGTGTCCATCTTGCCCCAGCCCGGCTTCATTTCCATCTGAATGGTCAGTTTAAATGTTTGTAAAACGTTTGGAGCTGGTTCTGCAGTCTTTCAACTTCAGACAGGCTGAAAACCTTCTATCAGCTCTTTCAACCTCATACTGCGACTGACCGCTGAGCTACTGCAAGAGCAACTCATTTAGCTTGCCTCTGGTCACCAAACATCGTCCCAGGACCCCCAAAGTCCTACAAAGTGACGTCTTGGATGTCTTTTGAAGTGCTGCCGTTCAAGAAAGATTTGTTGTTCTGGAGAAGATGATAATGCTTCGTTATAGACTCACAGAATCAATAGTCTGGGTTGGAAAGGACCTCCGAAGGTCATCTAGCCCAACCCCCTCTGCAGTCATCCTCAACAGGTTGCCCAGAGCCTGAGCATGAAAGTTCATATGTGAAAAAGGAGAGAGAAGGAATGAATCTGTAGTCTTGATGCCCAGATGTGCCTTTTGTAGCAGTGTTGAAAAGAAACACCCAGCTCTAACGCCTGGGGTTTGGGGGTGGGCAAGGTGTCTGCATGGTGTGGTGTCTGGGCAGTGGGTTATGTTGGTTATGCTAATTTCTTAGGCAGCAAGATTCTTCTGGGTTTCTAGAAGGTCATAGGAGGTAGCTGGCTGGGATGTGTTCAAAGTAACATGTCCTGCAGTAGAGACTGCAGTGATCTGAAAGCCCTAGGAAAAGCATAGTATGTTCTGCTTCCTATAGGGGAGAAGAATGTAAAGAGTATGGCAGTTGGAACAGTTTCTGGTTTGATCACAGTTGTGAAGCATGGCAGTGTTTTGGGTTGTGGTTTTGGTTTTGGGGGGGCTTGTTTCACAGAACCACAATGGTCTGGGTAGGAAGGGACCTCCAAAGCTCATCCAGTCCAACCCCCCTGCACTCAGCATCCTCCACCAGATCAGGTTTCCCAGAGCCCTGTGAGACTCACCTGGAATACCTCCAGGGATGGGGCCTAAACCACCTCCCTGGGCAACTTGTTGCAGAGCTTGTTTCTAACATCCAGTCTCAAACTTGTCTAATTTCAAACCATTGGCCCTCATCCTGTCCCTGCAGGCCTTTAAGAACAGTTCCTCTGCAGCCTTCTTCTAGCCCCTTTGGGTACTGGAAGGCTGCTCTAAGGTCTTCCTGGAGCCTTCTCTACTTCAGGCTCAACACCCCCAGCTCCCTCAGCCCTGATCATCTTTGTGGCCTCCCATGGACTCTGTCCATGGTCTCTGTCCTTCCTGTGCTGAGGGCCCCATAGCTGGATGCAGCACTGCAGGTGAGGGGCAGGATCCTCTCTCCAGCTCTGAGCACACTGCTTTGAATGCAGCCCAGGCTGCCCTTGGCCTTCTGTGCTGCCAGTGCCCATTGCTGGCTCCTGTCCAGCTTCTCCTCCACCAGCTTCTCCCCCAAGGCCTTTTCTGCAGGGCTGCTTTGTTGGCTTGGGATTTTTTGCTTGCTTGTTTGTTTGTGGTTGTTTTTCAAGTGTACATTTTGGAGACATCTTTTACAGGAGGAGAAAGACCACATGATCCAGAACCTGTAGGGATTCATAATCCTTAGTGGTGGCCTTGCAACTGGCACATTGTCTGTCCTCAGTCCTGCCATCTGCTGTGGCCACTGTCCTCTATTTTGCCTGTCTCCAGTTTGATCAGATGAAAGGAAAACAGTCTCTGTGGCTTTTCTCCTGAAGTGCCAATGAAAACAGCCTGTTCTATGAACAGCTGTCTCAGGAATCTTGATGGCCTCTGTGCTGACTAATGGAGTTTTGAAGTCTGCAGGCAAACACTTGAAAGTCTTACCTTGAAAGCTGAAACTAGTGCTGGAGTCCAGCTGCTGAGCTCTGCTTGCTTACTGCCCTAGCAGTGATCACTAGTTTGGGCTCTCAGGAGTGACTGAGTGGGTAGCAGATGAACTTTCTTTCACTGGTTCCTCACCATCTCAGACCTGTTCAGTGATGACAGATCTATCCAGGTAATGCATTCCTCCAGTGGCATGGGAAGGATGTTTCAGAGCTGCTGTTTGTGACTGTCCTCACCACTGAAACAGCTCCAGTCGGGTCCAGTCCCTCTGGACAGCTGAAAGCTGTCAATCAAACCTCAGATTGGTTTTGATGACTTTCAGAGCTACAGCTGACTGTTTGCCATTGCTTTTGTCATGTCTATTAGGTGGTAGCAGCAGTGGAATGAACCTGCCTCTCAGTGTCCTAACCCATTCAAGATTCCAGCTGCAGTGAGCCTGTGGGCCAGAAGACTTCTTTATGAGCAGTAGATCTCAAACCCACTGTTAAGGCTGACTGCTGTTCAGGTATGCTTACATCTTACTTGTTTCTGTTTGTTGCTGTCTCTTCCTTTCCTTACATGCCTGTTGCTCTGGTTTAACACTTGGGAAGGGGACAAGGAAATTGGCCCAATGTTCCCAAGGAGATGCCTGCTGAGGTAGCTGCTGTTCACCCACAGAAGGTCTTTGGAAAGTGCTGGTGACAGGCCACCAGCTGCTGGGTTTCAGTGGGACAGCCAGTTACTGCAGACTCTGGAGCTGTTCTGCTTTCACGTTGTCTGCTGTGGGTGAGGTTTGCATCAGGTCCCAGTGATGGTGTACCTGGGTAAATGCATGGATTCAGTTCTCCACTTTGGCTTTAACCATAGTGTGTGTTCACTTTTTACCCGTGAGAAGTCCTTTTAAGACATTTGCAATCCCAGGGTACCACAGCTGTCAGCTGTTGATGAGAGTGGGAAGGATTGGAGTCAATTAGTAATAACCAAAGATTAGAACTTGAAATTTAGATGTCAGATGATTATGGCTGGAGGAGAGGCTTCTGGGGTTTCAGTTGTGGCATAGTAATTTACCTTTGGGGACCGTATGGGAGAGAGCTGCTGCAAGAACAACAAATTCAGCTTTTAGGAGGCTTAAACTTGGCTTAGCATTTGTCAGTTACAACTAGAGGGGCATGAGAGAGCCTGGCAGTTTAACTGGGGTTTTGTCAGCTCAGGTGATAGTTGATTGAATGCTGTGTTAATGCCAGTTTTTCAGGAGAGTGGTTCCTTGGTTTCTCTTTTCTTTCTGTGCAGTAGTCATTAGGTTCACCTGAAAAGCCCTGCTGAGTGAATTGAGTCCACCTGATTATTTATGGCACAGAAACTGTTTGGCTTCACTCCAGGTTTCTCTTAATGATTTTCTGTCAGTGGAATATGATTTGTTGTTCTCAGGCAGGGAGTTACTGATCAGACTTGAAAGCAGTGACTATCAATGTCTTTATATGCTGCAGCATCACTGGATGACATTGAAGGTTAGCCTGCAAGGAAGCTGTTCAGGTGAATGACTGTGTCTAGTTAATCTTTACAGGAAGCTCAGAAAGCAGTGCCACATGAGCTGTGGTATCACATGAGCTGTGAATAAGCTCTTTCTCCAAGGCTTTTATGTCTTGAAAGTGTGGTGTGCACTGCAAGGAAGTGGAATTAGCCAGTGGAATATCCAGGAATAGATTCAGGAGAAAGCAGACTCTTTTTGGTCATGTTTAAAGTTTGAGCTGTACATTTGAAACTGTTCATCAGTTCTCTCTAATCTTCATCAATGATTTGGGTGAGAGGATCAAGGGCACCCTCAGAAGTTTGCAGATGACACCAACTTGAGTGTGTTGATCTGCTGGACTGTTCTGCAGAGGGATCTGGCCCAGCTGGATCCATGGCTAAGGCCAATGGGATGAGATTCAACAAGGCCAAGTGCTGGGTCCTGCACATGGGTCACAACCACCCCTTGAAGGCTCCAGGCTGGGGGCAGAGTGGCTGCAAACTGCCCAGCAGAAAAGACCCTGGGGGTGCTGGTTGACAGCAGCTGAAGATGAGCCAGGGGGTGCCCAGGTGGGCAAGATGACCACCAGCACCCTGGCTTGGATCAGCAATAGGCCAGCAGGAGCAGGGAAGTGGTGGTGCCCCTGTACTGGGCGCTGGTAAGTCCACAGCTTGAGCAGTGGGTTCAGTTCTGGGTGCCACAGTGTAAGAAAGACATTGAGATGCTGGAAGGTGTCCAGAGAGCAGCAAGGCTGGTGAGGGGTTTGGAGGCCATCATAGGAGGAGCAGCTGAGGGAGCTGGGGGTGTTCAGTCTGGAGAAGAGGAGGCTGATGGGAGATCTTACTGCTTTCTACAGCTTCCTGAGAGGACGGCGTAGTGAGGTGGGGGATGGGCTCTTCTCCCATGTAACCAGCAAAAGGATGAGAGGAAATGGGTTGAAGTTGTACCAGGGAGGGTTAGGTTGGAGATGAGGAAAAAAAATGTCCTGCAAAGGTGGCCAGGGATTGGCAGAGGCTGCCCAGGGAGATGGTGGAGTCCTTGGAGGCATTCAAGGAGCTGTAACTGTGGCACTTCAGGATGAAGTTTAGTGGTCATGGGAGTTGGGTTAAGGTTGGACTCAATGTGCCTAAAGGCCTTTCCAAGCTTAATGACTCAATAAACAGTTGCTGAAGGTGTTACAGATCAAACTCTGAATGTCCTCTGCCTTAACTGACCCTCCAGCATTAGGGCAGAGTTTTGGTATTGGTGATGGGGAGGCAGCCACTCACCTAAGGCTGGATGGGCCTGGAGTCACTGAGTCAGAGCTGGATGCTGCTGTGCAGCATGAACTTGAGTGTCTGAAGCTTTTCATTCGTAGCAAACTCCATGAAAACCTTTTCCAGAGGTACAGCCATTTTATTCCTGACAACAGAAGCTTTTTTAGGAGCAAAGTTTGCTCTAGGTGGGTTCCCATGGGTAGTGTTACCTTCCAAGGAAGGGCTTAATGTTTATTTAGACTAGACTAGCATATTTCAGTTGGAAGGAACCTACAGTGGTCTTCGAGTCCCACTGCCTCAGCTTTGGTCAGCTTCAGGGCTGACCAAAAGTCAAAGCATGTTGTTAAGGGCATTGTCCAGATGACTCTTAAAGCCTGGCAGGCTCAGGGCATTGACCACCTTTCTAGAAGGCCCTGTCTGGTGCTCAACCATGCTCTTGGTGACCATGGGCAATGCAGGCTTTTGTGCTGGGATGGGGCAAGACAGACCAGGGAGTCACCTAATGTACCCAGGAGCTGTGAGCTTGTAATGTGGGCCACCCTGGCCTTGGCTGGTGAGTTGCAACCAGCACAGGTGTGACAGTTGAGGCAGTTCTCCCAGCAGCTGTGTCCTGGCTGGTGGTCCTTTGCCCTCACTGCTGCTTGCACATGCCCTAGGTGGGGGCATGGCCACATGGGGTAGGGGATCGGTGCTGGGGGCATGAGTGCCACAGTAATGTGGGATGTCTGGAGATGGTGGGACCAGTGAGTCAGAGAAGAGAGAATCATAGAATCATTCAGGTTGGAAAAGGCCCTCAGGCTCACCAAGTCCAACACTGAACCTTACTCTACAAGGCTCACTCCTAAACCATATCCCCAAGCACCACATCCAAACCACCTTTACACACCTCCAGGGTTGATGGCTCCACCACCTCCCTGGGCAGCCTGTGCCAATGTCTGACCACCCTTGCTGTGAAAAATGTTTCCTAATGTCCAGCCTAAGCCTCCCCTGGTGCAGGCTGTTCCCTCTCGTTCTATTACTAATGACCTGTGAGAAGAGACCAGCAGCAGCCTCTCTACAGGCTCCCTTCAGGGAGCTGCAGAGCGCAGTGACGTCTCCCTGCAGCCCCAGCTCCTTCAGTTGCTCCTCACAAGATTTATTCTCCAGGCCCTTCACAGCTTCCTTGCCTTCCTATCACTGGCTCCAGCACCTCCAGCCCCCAACTGGACACAACACTTGAGTAGGAGGGAGAATCCCTGCCTTGCTCCTGCTGGACACAGCATTTCTAACCCAAACCAGGATTACATTGGCTTTCTTGGCCACCTGGGCACACTGTTGGCTCTGTCCAGCTGCTTCTCAGCTAGAATCCCCAAGCAGCTTTCCAGCCACATGAAGAGGGCTGTGAGAGCAATAGCATCGATGAAGTCAGCTCTGGGATCTCCCTGCTGCCTTAAAATGGGCAGGCTGGTGCTAGGCACCACAGCAGTGTTTCAGATGTCAGCACATGTCTCTAAACCTTCAGATAATGACCCCCTGGTGGTTTTTAGTGAGGGCAAAGCTACCAGGCTAGTGCTGGAAAACTGAGACAAGTCACTGTCTGGAAAGGTCATGCAGGATCTATAAAAGTTCTGTTGCAAAATCCTGATGCTTTTATCCTCAAAAATTGTTCTGATGAGTTGCAGAAAACTTGCTGGGATTGAATGTTTGCTGCTGCCCATTTGCCTCCCAAGGGTGTGCTGTTAGTGTAAAGCAACTGGAAGAGTTTCTTGTTCAGCTTTTAGTTTCCTAAAGGAAGTTTGGTTTTTGAAGCAGATCTGCTGTGAAAACTGCTACATGACATTTCACAAAGCATCTCTGCTCAGGATACTTTAAAGCTCTAGCAAAGGATGGATGCTTCAAGCCCTTAACCCTCTTGCTAGTGCTTTAATGGACCCTCTCCAGTAGTTTTAGCTATTCTGGAGAGCCCAGAACTGGACACACTAGTCAGGATGAGGCTGTGTAGAAGAGAAGGGTCGCCTCCCTCAACCAGGTGGCAACACTCCTCTTAATGCAGCCCAGGCTTCTGTCAGCCACCCTTGCTGCTGGGCACCTTGCTGCTGGGCACCTTGCTGCTGGGCACCTTGCTGCTGGCTGCTGTGCAGCTCCCTGTGATGCTGCTCTGCAGCTAGTCGGTTTCCAGCCGGTACTGGTGCATGGAGTCACTCCTTCCAGGTGCAGGACTTTGTACTTCTCTTTGCTGCACTTAAAGGTTTCAGCTGCCCCATTTCTTCAGCCTCTCCAACCTGAACATATCCTGCAATAGAGACTGCAACAATCCAGAGGGGGCCACAAAGATGCTCCCAGGGCTGGAGCAGCTCTGTTGTGAGCACAGGCTGGGGGAGCTGGGGCTGTACAGCCTGGAGAGGAGAAGGCTCCAGGGGGACCTCAGAGCTGCCTGCCAGGACCTGAAGGCATCCTGCAGGAAGACTTTTTGCAAGAGTGTCCACCAATATGACAAGGGGAAATGGATTTAAATTGAAGGAGAATATGTTTAGATTGAACCTTAGGAAGACATTTTTCCACTACAAGGGTGGTAAGAGTGTGGCACAGGCTGCCCAGGGAGGCTGTGGCTGCCTCCTGCCTGGAGGTGTTGAAGGCCAGGCTGGATGAGGCCTTGAGCAACCTGTGCTGGTGGGAGGTGTCCCTGCCCATGGCAGGGTTAGAGTAGATGCTGTGGAACACCTCAGCCTCTGGAGGTCTATCTGGATGGCAGCTAAATCCCCTGGTTTGTCAGCCATGGCACCACTGCAGGCCCTGTGTTTGTAAACCCATCTGCATTTGGCTCCTTGGGAGTTTGGGTTTGGTTTTTTTAATGCTGTCTTCAACCTTACAAAAGTGTTTGACAGCTACCGCTTTTGCATCACCCATCTGGCAGGATGTCAAACTGATAGCTTTCAGAAGCCCTGCAGATCTCAGGCAGGTGGACACTCACTTGATGAGTGTTACAAAGACAGCTACAGTAATAAAAAGTGTTTGAAGGCTCTAACCCTTCCCTTGTGCAGGCAGAACTCCTGCTGGCAGCACTCGCTGCACTGTTTGGTTTGGAGAACCGCCTTTGCAGCAGCTCTTTTCAACAAAAACTCCGGCAACCTGGACTCTCAGCAGGTTGCCTGCATGCCAGGCCTGCCTGTGTGGATTGGTGTTGCCACTGGGCTGTGGTAGGTGGCAAAGTGTAGCAGCAAACTAAGATGCTGCCGAGTTACCTTAGCGTTGTCACCAGCTTGCTTGTGCTGCACTGCAGAGCCTTGCGGTGCAAGCAGACTCTGGGCACAGCCTACCGCAGGGCACTCTGCATCACTGGGGGTAGGTGCTGGGGAGTGCTTGGACTGCCTGGAGGTGTCGAAGGCCAGGCTGGATGAGGCCTTGAGCTGCCTGTGCTGGTGCAACAAGAACACCAGTCTGGTGAGAGTTTGGAACAGTGCATGAAGAGACCTGGATAAGCAGTGCTGAGAATTAGCATTCCTTTAGTTTAGTGCCTGGTATAAAAATCAGTGGATTGGAGAGCAATCATTCCTGGATTTGTGTAAAACAAAGCTTTGGATTCCTAGGAGAGCAGGAAGTTTCTGTAACAGTAAAACAGAATAGAAAAGGTTATTAAAAATAGAAATAAAATACAAATAGGTTAGAAATAAATTAGAGAATAGAAATAGAATAGAGAAATAATAGGAAAAACAGGAAAAGGAAAAAGTAGAAAAAATAGGGGGAAAAGTAAGAAAAAGAATAGGAGTAAGAAGATAGAACCAGCGTGATAAAATCAGACTCACAGAATCATTCTGGTAGGCAGAGCCCTCCAAGAGCATCCAGTCCACCCCTTGACCCAGCCCTGCAGGCTCAGCACCAGACCATGGCCCTGAGCACCAGGCCCACAGCTGCTGGAACACCCCCAGGCATGGGGACTCCAGCACTGCCCTGGGCAGCCTCTGCCAAGGGCTCAGATCCCTTCCAGGGCAGAAAGATTTCCTCCTCTCCAGCCTCAGCCTCCCCTGGGGCAGCTTGCAACCATCTCCTCTGCTCCTGTCCCTTGGCACCAAGGAGCAGAGGCTGCCCCCTCCTCACTCCAACCTCCCTGCAGGGAGCTGCAGAGAGCAAGGAGCTCTCCCTCAGCCTCCTCTGCTCCAGCCTCAACCCCCCCAGCTCCCTCAGCCCTCCTCTAGCCCAGGGGCTCCAGGCCCTTCTCCAGCCTGGCTGCCCTGCTCTGGACAGGCTCCAGCCCCTCAATGGCCTTCCTGCAGGAGGGCCCAGAGCTGAGCACAGCACTGCAGCTGTGGCCTCAAATCCCAGTGCTGAGCACAGGGGGATGATCCCCTCCTGGCCCTGCTGCCCACCCTGCTTCTGACCCAAGCCAGGCTGCCTTTGGCTTTCTTGGCCCCCTGGGCACTGCTGGGCCTGGCCATCAGCCAGGTTCTGATCCAGGGCAGAGGGTCTGGAGCCAAGCCTTGTGCCAGGAGTGTCTGCAGGAGAGTGCTGGGGCAGAGAGCATCAAAGGCTTTGCCGAAGTCCAGGCCGACAATGTCCAGACCCTTCCCTCATCCCCTGGCCAGGTCACCTTCCTGCAGAAGGAGATCAGGTCAGGCAGACTTCTTTTTGCTTTGTTGGTGTTACCTTGCTTCTCCACAAAGCTATGAGGGCCTCCAGGGGCTTCTGAATTCAGAACTGATGTCATACTTCACATGTTATAGCTCTTAACACTGGAGCTGCAGTAAGTGCTGCAAGTCTGCCCACCCCTGTGAAGAGGTTGTGGTCTGGGTGCCAAAGCTGTCTGCAGCACCCACTGCTTTTCCAAGAAAACTGTCAGCCTGTCACCATTGCCACAGGACTGTGGGAGGGAACTGCTTTGTGAGCCTGGTTTGGTTACTGGCAGGTGTGTGTCCTGTGTCTAAAAGCTGGTCTGTGAAGAGATACCAAAAATCGCTTGGGATTCCAACTAAATTGTGGAGGAAGCTTACAGGGGATTGTCAAAGGGTGAAGTCTTTCATCAAGGTTTTTGCTGTTCTGGGTCATGTGCTTAAGACTTCTCTTCAGTTTCCCTCTGCATTTGTTGACTTGCTTCTTTGTAGGAAAAGAAGCTACAGGAGTGGAAACTACATTTCAGTAACTCTTTCCAGGGGATGATTGGGTGGAAATGACAAGGTTTGCTCGAAGAGAGACAGGAACTGTTTAGAATGGGTTGCATGAGCCAAGCAATGTATGAGAAGCAAGTGACTGAGTCCTGAGCTAAGAGGTGGCATGGCTGTCATCTTAAAGCAGAGGAGTTGCTTTTTGAGTGTAGAGGCGGTGGTTTTAGTTTTTCAGTCACTATGATTGTGTCCATATAAAGCTTACAAAGTCCACAGAAACACAGGCTCAGAATAGTATTCCCAAAAGTAACTGCTCCAGGAATGAAGCCCTTGCTTTGTGCAGTGAACTTTTATCTCATGGCTTAATGCTTTCTGGGATGGCCATGGTAATTCTTTGGTAATTCTTTCACTGTCTCTTAGACATTTTCTTCTGTGTTATATGCTTCAGAGAGGCACTGACACCCACAGGTGACTTCTGGCATGCCTGACTAAATGGGAAGCACATGGGGTCTTGCACTTGGGGTTGCAGATGTGGGATCTCTTTCAGCTTCAGATCTTCCAGAGTTGAGGCTCTCATCTTCTGTGGCTGTAGGAAGCTGTAAGCCCCAGTGCACAACTGGCTGTTCAGTGTCTGAAACACAAAATCCTAAGGTTTGTGAGCAGTCTGTGAGTTAAAGCTCAGGCTTTGTAACTACCCTGAGCCTACAGGAGCAGCATCCTGAGGAGGCTTTGTGCACAGCAGGCAGAGCAGCAGTTTTGCAGCCTGTCAGAGCTGAGGCCTGCTAGTGTGCTGGGTACTCACCTGAGTTAAAAGTCCATCCATATAGTAGCAGTATTTGGTTGTAACAATGTGAGGGAGAAATGCGATAGGTTTCGATTGCCTTTTCACAGCTCTGCTTGAGCCGAGAGGAGAGACGTCTGGAGCTGCTAGAGCTCTTGAAGTAAAACCAGGGGTGAGCAGGGGACAGACAGCTTTCTCCTTCAATTAAAATGTAGGAATGGTATAAAAAGACAGCAGGTTTTAAGGGGCAAGTGTGGTTGGGCTTTGGTTGGTTGGGGTTTTTTTAAGATCCATTAATACCATGAGAACATTGAGAGGACTGAAAAGAGCCATTTCTGGTTGCTTCTGACACTGTTGTGATGCTGTTTCTGCTGCCCCCTCGTATGGCCTGGCCAAACTGCTGAGAGAGTGAAAAGCTCCTGTCCCTGGCTCGGCTGGGAATGAAGGTGCTGGGTGCCTGCTGCGCGGGCAGAGATGCCTGCGGTCAGGAGCTCTGTGCCCTTGCCCCCGAGGCCGTGGCTGGCGCAGTACCTGGCTCTGCTGGGAATGAAGGTGCTGGGCGCCCTCGGGAGCGCGGCGCCCTCGGGAGCGCGGCGCCCTCGGGAGCGCGGCGCCCTCGGGAGCGCGGCGCCCTCGGGAGCGCGGCGCCCTCGGGAGCGCGGCGCCCTCGGGAGCCTCGCCGCCGCGGCCGGCGCATGCTCCCTGCGCCGCTGCCCTTTCGCCTACTTGGCGGGCTGCGGCTGCCGGCGGAGGAATGCGGGAGGGGAAGCGCCCTGCCGCCCGTGGGCGAATTGGCCTTAAGGAGGAGAAGCGTGCGAAGGAAAAAAGCCACCGGGAAGTCTTTGGTGTTCCACTGTCGTAATTGACAGCAACCTTAAGGGCTTACGGCTTGCTTGAGGAGAGGAAAAGGATGTGCAAAGGAACGAGCCCGTGGAGTGTCACTGCTTAGGGTCAGGTCCTACCGCCCTGGAGCTGGACCTGTCTTTGTTTTCAGGGCTTGCTGACTTGATTCAGGATTAATTCTTGTTGAATTCATGCTTGTTCACTGGGGGATGGTGAATGCTTTCCGTATTAAAGCGTGTTTAATGTCGTGGCGGTGCTGAGTTTGCGCTCCTCGCAGCGCTGGGCTGCCCGCTCTGACTCGCGCCGGTGTCTGCCTTGCACACTAGGCATACAGGTGCCTGGAGAGGGAGGCGCGCCCGGAAACCCTTTCGGTCAGAAACAAAGAGGACAGTCACACATTCCCGGGCTGAGCAGTCACGGGGGAGTTGGAGGGCGATGGACACTGCTTGGTCTGGTACTCAAGACCCTGGCGCCTCAGAACACAGCATTCTATGCACGCCCTGGGGAGCCTGTTGGCCCTTCCTGCCAGTCCTCATAGGGCTATTGCTCAACCTGTGAGGAGGCTTTACCTTGGCGTGTTTTCCCCTTGTGCGAACCCTGCTGAGCCCAGGAGATCCATCCTGCGCTGCTGCCGCCTGTCTCTGGCAGTTTTGTTGAGCTGGTGATGCAGAGCTCGAATGAAGGGGCAGCTGGCTCCGACGTCCTGACTCCTGTCTGCAGCAAGGCTCCTGGGAATAAGCAGTTGGTAGTGATGGAGTCATTGAGTGCTACAAACTACAGGGCTTGTCTTAAAGGTTTTGAAACTGGTGTTGAAAGCTGATTTGGTTTCTTTGTTGTCCTAAGCTGAGGACAAGATTGACTGGGGGAGCCAGGCTCTGGGTGCCCCAAAGAAGAGTCAGGAGCACCCATTAAGAAGCACTGAAGGGCAAGTAGCCTTCCCCTGCCAGCCAGGCAGTAACCTAAGGGAAAGGAGGGAGTGGAGGGAAGTCGGTGGTCAAGGCAGTAAACAAACTCCTTCCTTGCCCACCTCCCCCCACCCCTCAGCAGGGGGGAGTGGCAGCAGCCTTCAGTTATTCCCCCAGTGCCCCAGGTGCCCTTGCAGAAGAGCTGTGATGTCCTGCAAGTGCAGCAAGCCAAGGAGAAAGAGGAACCACCTGGCTTGGAAGTGCTCCCAAGGCTGAAGAAGCCAAGGCCTGGCACACAAACACCTTCTGTCGAAAACAAGAGTCACTGCTGTGGGTGACTCCCCTCTGATGGGAACAGAAGGCCCAATATGCAGACCTGACCCGCTTCAAAGGGAGGTTGCTGTCTCCCCAGGGCCTGGGTTAAGGATGTGGTAAGGAGGCTTCCTACCCTGGTACAGCCCGCAGATTATTACCCGTTATTAACTTTCCAGATAGGTAATGATGACCTTGAAAAAAGGAAGCTGAGGGCTATCAAAAGAGAGTTCAGGGCCTTGGGTCAACTGGTCAAGGGAGTGGGAGCACAGGTAGTGTCCTCTCCTGTCCTCCCAATTGCAGGGACCAAGGCAGAAAGACTGAGGAGGACTCCCCAGATCATTCTTGGCTTTGAGCCTGGTGCCTCCAACAGGATTTTGCTTTTTTTGCCCATGGGTCACCCCACATGGTGCTAGGTCTGCTGGTGGCAGATGGCTGCATCTCTTCCCAAGGGGGAGGAGGTTTATATCACAGGAGTTGGCTGGGCTCATCAATGGAACTTTAAACTAGTTTCCAAGAGGGAAGGGGAAAAGCCAGGCTGGGTGGGAACAAGCCTGGGGTGTTTGTGAGGTGGTGTGCCAGCTCCACTGCTGCTTCAGGGGAGGCAGGAGATGAGCCATGTGTTGGGGGAGCTGCAAGAGCTGTCGAGGAGTTAGGACTCACAGGAGAGCCTGGGACTGCTCAGGTAGAGGCAAAAGAGAAGTGGGATAAGGATATCACCAGGTCTTCGTGTGGCAGGCAGAGGGATGACACAGCAGGGTGGGAGGGATAGGGGCTAGGAAGGGCCTTCAGCCTGTTGCCGTGCAGCATGCTGCGCACACAGCAGCACAGTCTGAGTCTGACAGAGGTGAGCCAGGGGCTTGTGTGGTAGTAACAGCCAACAAGAAGACATAAGCACAGGCAGGGCTCACTGGTAGCTTGGTGGCCAGGAGTGGTTGGACAGCAGGAGTGAAAACTAAAGGATTAAATCCCTCTCTGAAATGCTTCTAGAGCAATGCACAGAGCATGGGGAATGAGCAGGAGGAGCTGGAGGTCTGTGTTAGGCTGCATGACTGTGATAGAACTGGAACCACTGAAGCATGGCAGGACAGCTCCCAGGGCTGCAGCGCTGTCACGGAGGGCTCTGTGCTTCTCAGCACAGACTGACCAACAAGGCCAAGCTGTGTTGTTGCTCTCTGTGTGCCAGAGCAACTGGAATGTGTCAAGTTCCACCGAGGGGGGAAGTACAACAGGTGGAAAGCTTGTGGGTAAGAATTAAGGGATGTGGAAAGGTAGGGGAAACTGTTGTGGGGGTCTACTACAGACCACCACATCAAGCAGAAAATGCTGATGAGGCCTTCTACAGTCTACTGGAGGTAGCCTCTAGCACACACTGCTGGGCACTTCTGGGTGACTTCAGTCCCTCTGATGTTTGCTGGGAGCCCACACAGCCAGGCCAAAAGGCTCTTGCAGTGATGCAGGTAGTGGAGGAGCCAACAAGGAGAGGCACTGATGGACCTTGTGTTGACTAACAGGGAAGAACTGGTTGGGGACAGTAAGGTCAGGGACAGCCTTGGTGATGGAGTTTACTGTTACACAGGGTAGAAGCAGGGCAGTAAGAAGGATTATAGCCCTGGGCTTCTGCAGGGCTAACTTTGTACTTCTCAGAGGTACACTTGCAGGGATCCCATGGGCTAAGATTCTGGAGGGTAAAGGAGCCCAAGAAAGTTGGACAATTTGTAACTGCCACTTCCTCCAAGCCCAAGATAGGTTTGTTCCCTTGGGTGAAAAATGGGCTGGGTGTGCCAGGACACCTCCATGGATCAGCAAGGAGCTCCTGGAGGAAATCTCATGGAAGAAAGATACTTGCATTGCATGGAAGGAGGGACTTGTCCCATGGGAGGGCTGCAGGGCATGTAGGAAGGCAACAAGGATGGCCAAAGCCCTCTTGGAACTGAAAGTGGCAAAGGAAGTTAGAGAGAACAAGAAGAGCTGCTTCAAATCTCTCAGTAGGGAAAGGAAGGCTAGGGAAGGTGTGAGCCCCGTGCTGAGTGAGGAGGCAGCCCTGAGCTGAGCATGCAGAGGAGGCAGAGCTGCTGAATGCCTTCTGTGCTTCAGTCTTCACTCCTAAGACTGCACTCCCCTGTGAACCCAGACCCTGCATGAAGGAGAAGATGACTGGAGGAGGGAGGACTCTGCACGACTCAATGAAGCCTGGGTTAAGGATCAGTTCCACAGCCTGAGTATGCATGAGTCCCTGGTCCCTGGTGAGATGCACCCAAGGGTGCTGAGAGAGCTGCCTGATGTCATCACTCTGCCACTCTCCAGCACTTTTGCAAGGTTGTGGCAGACAGGAGAGGTGCTGAGGGCTGGAGGGAAGCCAAAGTCACTCCAGGCTTCAAAAAGGGCAAGACAGAGGTTCCAGGACACTACAGAGCAGTGAGCCTCACCTCCATCCCTGGGCAAATGATGGAGCAGCTCCTTCTGGAGCTCATCTCTAGGCACTGGGAAGAGAAGAGGATGATCAGGAGCAGTCAGCATGGATTCACCAAGGGGAGATCCTGCTGGGCTAAGCTGATAGCCTTCTGTGATGTCCTAACTGAATGGGGAGCTGCAGGGAGAGCAGACCTTAGTAAGGCTTTGGACACTGCCTCCCATAACATCCTTGTGAGCAAGCTCAGGAGGTGTGGGATGGGAGAGCAGACAGTGAGAGGGAGCAGGAGCTGCTGAGACAATGGAGGCCAAAGAGTGGTGGTCAGTGGTACCAGGTGCAGCTGGGGAGCTGTGACCAGTGGAGTCCCCCAGGGGTCAGTGCTGGCTCCAGTCCTGCTCAGCAGCTTCACCAAGGCCATTGAGGAGGGGACAGACAGACAGACAGAGGCTGCTCAGCAGGTTTGCTGAGGATACCAAACTGCAGGCTTGGCTGAGAGCCCTGAAGGCTGTGAGGCCATTCAGAGACTTGGGCAGGCTGAGAGCTGGCAGAGAGGAACCTGCTGAGGCTCAGCAAGGAGGAGAGCAGAGTCCTGCAGCTGGGAGGGAAGAATCAACTGCAGCAGCACAGCTGGGAGGGGATCTGCTGCAGAGCAGCCCTGGGGGGAAGGTCCTGGGAGTGCTGCTGGGCAGCAAGGTCTGCATGGGACAGCAATGTGCCCTGGGGGCCAAGAAGGCCAAGGGGGTCCTGGGGGGCATGCAGAGTGTGTCCAGCAGAGCCAGGGAGGTTCTCCTCCCCCTCTGCTCTGCCCTGCTGAGACCTCCCCTGGAATATTGCATCCAGCTCTGGGCTGCCCAGCTCAGGAGGGACAGGGAGCTGCTGGAGAGAGCCCAAGGGAGGCTGCAAGGATGCTGAAGGGACTGCAGCACTGCCTGGGGAGGAGAGGCTGAGAGCCTTGGGGGTGTTCAGTCTGGAGAGGAGAAGGCTGAGAGGGATCTGATCAATGTCTATCAATAGCTGAGGGCTGGGGGTCAGGAGGGAGGGGACAGGGACAGGCTCTGCTCAGTTGCACCCTGGTACAGGACAAGGGGCAATGGATATAAATGGCAGCACAGGAGGTTGTAGCTCAGCATGAGGAGGAACTTCTGCCCTGTGAGGCTCACAGAGCCCTGGAGCAGGCTGCCCAGAGAGGTTGTGGAGCCTCCTGCTCTGGAGCCTTCCCAGCCCTGTCTGGGTGCATTCTTGTGTGACCTGTGCTGGGCTCTGTGGTCCTTCTCTTCTTGCATTGTGTGTTTCTTTCTTTGGCCTGTTATTACTACAGCATTCCCAGTGCTTTTACTCCCTCGTTGCCTACTCCTACACTTTTGCATCCTTTGTGCTCCAGATGGCTTCAGCATGGGATATTGGAGTAGAGAGGAGCAGCACTGCAGTCACAGTAAACTGCTTTTGAAGTGCCAGCTGAGCTGCATGCTGCTCATCAGGGGTTGAATCTTAAACCAGAATTTCAGTGTCAGGTTTGCAAAAGAAGTGTAAATGTCAGCCTTTGGGATTCAGAAGGTGTGAAGCAGTTGTACTTCCTTTGGATGTTGCTTGAATGGAGATGCCAGTGCCCCCTTGAAACGCTGGAGACTGATTGTGCTGTGTGTGGTGCCAGGAGAAATCAAAACACACCCTTGGATCCTGACCCACAGGTGGGGCTGTGGATTCCTCTGCCTTTTTCCATACTCCTCAGAGGATGTTTGTTTTAGGATTATGCAGGGAAGTTTTGGTAAGGTAATAAATTAACATGGAAAAAAGACTTTGGAATCATAATGGTCTCCTCTGGAGCGTGTACTTTGGACCCATGCTCTGTACAGAGCCTGGCTTCAATAATCTCTGTTCCAAGGGCTCAGACAGCATGGGGCTGAATTAAGGGTGGGCAAGGGTAGCTGCCAGGATATTCATGCAGAAGTTCTGTTACAGAGAGAAAGAAGCAATGAAGATGAGTTGTGCATAGGAGCACACAGTTCAAAGCAGTTGTATCCTCAGAGCTGAGACACAAGTGTGTGAACAGGATCACAGCTGAATTGCTGTGGGTGTTGGCGCAGTTGCGCTGAGCTCCAGCTCAGCTAACTTCCCTCTCAGTTTCAGATGTTTGTGAAGGTGACTCTTCTGGTGCTTATGATTTAGTTTCCTCAACTCTGCCTAGTTTTGATTTTGCAGTTACTTGCCAGTGGGAGCCACAGTGGCTGGAGTGGCTCTTGCTGCTGTGACTAACCAGCTTGAAACTGAGATCTGAAAAAAACCATTTTGTAGGAAGGTATGGCCACAAGAGCCAAGCAAACGAACCCCACACGGAACTGAAACAAAACAGCAGCAAAACCCAAACAAGAATCAAACCAAACCAAAACCCCCACACCCAGACAGAACAAACCAGCAACAACCCAGCCCCTGAATCCAAACCTTCAGTCTCCTTCCAGGGTGAGATGCTGTGTGCCTGTGGTAGCATCTCCTGGATATGATGGCTTTGGTTTTCTGCTGGGCTGTATTTTTCTGCCTTGTTTCTCTGCACAATATTCAGCTTGCTGCAGTCCTCTGCTGAAGTTACAGGGGAGTGTTTTGCTTTTGCTTTTAGCTGCCGTGGTTGGAAGCAGCACCTTAAGCAACCTACTGAAGGCTCAGACTGTAGTGCAAGCAGGGACTGTGAGGAAGGAGCACACACTGTAAGTAAACCTGATGTACTTGGAAATCTTCCCCACCACTGCCGTGTAGCAGATACCTTCCTGGTCCTAGCTGCTTCAAACAAAACTGATTTTATTCACTTTCCTTTTCAGCAGGACTCTCTGAAGATGGCAGAAGCTCACCAGGCAGTAGCTTTTCAGTTCACAGTAACTCCAGATGGGATTGACCTGCGGATGAGCCATGAGGCCCTCAAGCAGATTTACCTATCTGGCGTCCATTCATGGAAAAAAAAGTTCATCAGGTTCAAGGTATTTTAAATCGGTCCAGGCCAGCAAGCTTGAGGACTGCTTCATGTTCTGGAGATTTGTTGAAGTTTTGTTGAGCCAAAACCTAGCACTTTTTGCCTTTATGGCAAATACATTTCCTTGCTTGAAAAGCCTTGTGTGGGTTTTAGTGAAGAGCTACAGAGGAAGGCAGTCCTCACTGATGCTGTAAAGGCTGAAAGGGTAGAGCTGTGTGACTTATTCTATGGCAGCGAGATGAAACAGCTGTAGATATGAACAATACCTTCAGTTTTCCTCACTTTCTTCCTAGCACATGATGTCATCTTTTGGCATAGCTCAGAAATACAACCAGTTGTTATTTTTAGTGTCATAGCACTGAGAGGTGCAAGACCACACTCTTGATTTTATGTATTCCTTTCAAAGAAGATTTCTTTCACGTCCAGGAGAATGTTTGTTGTTCATAAAGTTGCCTGAACATCTCTCCTGTGTGCTGAGCAGGAATGGTTTAGATGAAGTACTTGATATAGATTGTTGGGAATTTATTATATCTATGTTGTTAGCTCAAAGATGAACTGACTGACTTACCTGGCTAGCTGCTCAAAGATGAACTGACTTGCCTGGCTAGCTGCTCAAAGATGAACTGACTTACCTGGCTAGCTGCTCAAAGATGAACTGACTTACCTGGTTAGCTGCTCAAAGATGAACTGACTTGCCTGGCTAGCTGCTCAAAGATGAGCTGACTTACCTGGCTAGCTGCTCAAAGATGAACTGACTTGCCTGGCTAGCTGCTCAAAGATGAACTGACTTGCCTGGCTAGCTGCTCAAAGATGAACTGACTTGCCTGGCTAGCTGCTCAAAGATGAACTGACTTGCCTGGCTAGCTGCTCAAAGATGAACTGACTTGCCTGGCTAGCTGCTCAAAGATGAACTGACTTACCTGGCTAGCTGCTCAAAGATGAACTGACTTACCTGGCTAGCTGCTCAAAGATGAACTGACTTGCCTGGCTAGCTGCTCAAAGATGAACTGACTTGCCTGGCTAGCTGCTCAAAGATGAACTGACTTGCCTGGCTAGCTGCTCAAAGATGAACTGACTTGCCTGGCTAGCTGCTCAAAGATGAACTGACTTGCCTGGCTAGCTGCTCAAAGATGAACTGACTTGCCTGGCTAGCTGCTCAAAGATGAACTGACTTGCCTGGCTAGCTGCTCAAAGATGAACTGACTTGCCTGGCTAGCTGCTCAAAGATGAACTGACTTGCCTGGCTAGCTGCTCAAAGATGAACTGACTTGCCTGGCTAGCTGCTCAAAGATGAACTGACTTGCCTGGCTAGCTGCTCAAAGATGAACTGACTTGCCTGGCTAGCTGCTCAAAGATGAACTGACTTGCCTGGCTAGCTGCTCAAAGATGAACTGACTTGCCTGGCTAGCTGCTCAAAGATGAACTGACTTGCCTGGCTAGCTGCTCAAAGATGAACTGACTTGCCTGGCTAGCTGCTCAAAGATGAACTGACTTGCCTGGCTAGCTGCTCAAAGATGAACTGACTTGCCTGGCTAGCTGCTCAAAGATGAACTGACTTGCCTGGCTAGCTGCTCAAAGATGAACTGACTTGCCTGGCTAGCTGCTCAAAGATGAACTGACTTGCCTGGCTAGCTGCTCAAAGATGAACTGACTTGCCTGGCTAGCTGCTCTAAGATGAACTGACTTGCCTGGCTAGCTGCTCTAAGATGAACTGACTTGCCTGGCTAGCTGCTCTAAGATGAACTGACTTGCCTGGCTAGCTGCTCTAAGATGAACTGACTTGCCTGGCTAGCTGCTCTAAGATGAACTGACTTGCCTGGCTAGCTGCTCAAAGATGAACTGACTTGCCTGGCTAGCTGCTCAAAGATGAACTGACTTGCCTGGCTAGCTGCTCAAAGATGAACTGACTTGCCTGGCTAGCTGCTCAAAGATGAACTGACTTGCCTGGCTAGCTGCTCAAAGATGAACTGACTTGCCTGGCTAGCTGCTCAAAGATGAACTGACTTGCCTGGCTAGCTGCTCAAAGATGAACTGACTTGCCTGGCTAGCTGCTCAAAGATGAACTGACTTGCCTGGCTAGCTGCTCAAAGATGAACTGACTTGCCTGGCTAGCTGCTCAAAGATGAACTGACTTGCCTGGCTAGCTGCTCAAAGATGAACTGACTTGCCTGGCTAGCTGCTCAAAGATGAACTGACTTGCCTGGCTAGCTGCTCAAAGATGAACTGACTTGCCTGGCTAGCTGCTCAAAGATGAACTGACTTGCCTGGCTAGCTGCTCAAAGATGAACTGACTTGCCTGGCTAGCTGCTCAAAGATGAACTGACTTGCCTGGCTTGCTGCTGTCTTCAACATCTTTCTCAAAACCATTTTTACCAGTACTCCTCATTAAATCTTCTTACCAAGCTGTGAGAAGGACTGTTGAAGTGATGTCTCAACCCCCCCCTAATTCCAGTGCTCAGTTTCATGTTCAGTAGAGTATTTTTGCCATATCACAGACTCACAGAATCCATCTGGTTGGCAGAGGCCTCCAAGCTCACCCAGCCCAGCCCCCACCCAGCACTTCAGGCTCAGCACCAAACCATGTCCCTGAGCACCAGGCCCACGGCTGCTGGAACACCCCCAGGGATGGGGAGTCCAACACTGCCCTGTGCAGCCTCAGGCAATGTCTGAGATCCCTTCCAGGGCAGAAAGATTTCCTCATGTCCAGCTTGAACCTCCCCTGCTACAGCTTGAGGCCATTCGTTCTTGTTCTGTCGCTAATTCCCTGTAAGAAGAGACCAGCACCACCCCCTCCACAGCATCCCTCTTGCCCCATTGCCTTTCTGTTTTCCTGTGGCAAGCTGTAACTCAGTGTAAGTGGGAGTTACCAGAGTGTCATTTATTGCAAATTTATTTGCCAGTGTCAGTAAGCAGGAGCAGTGTTTTCTACAAAAGACCTTAGAAGTTCCTTTAATCCTTGCTCCCATTGTGACACTTTCCTGCAGCCGAGTCAGGCAGGCCTAAGGATGGATGACCTCAGTGAGTTGTGCAGGACTGAACGGTGTCCATGTGGTGGTTCTTGGTTCTTTGCCTTTGGTGCAAGACAGTGAAGTGAAGGCTTTCCTTTGCAGAATGGAATCATCACTGGTGTCTACCCTGCTAGCCCATCCAGCTGGCTCATCGTGGTGGTGGGGGTGATGTCAACAATGTATGCCAAAGTTGATCCTTCCTTGGGAATCATCGCCAGGATCAACCGCACGCTTGACACCACGTGAGTAGGCTGCAGAGTTCCCCTTCCTGTGCATAGTTCCTTTGAAGCTCAGCCTGGTGAAGTATGCCAGCTTTGGAGCAGTGTGTTTGTGCCCCAGGAGCAGCTGTGTGAGGGTATGAAAGGGGTAGGTTCTCACACCAGTGTTCCTGCATTGTTGTCAGAGGATTTGGGAAGCACATTTGGCAACCGCTGCGGCCTTTGATCTTGCTGCGTGAGAGAGTGTTTGGAAAGGAGTTCATGGGCAAGGGTTAAATGGGCATGAAGCTTGTGTCAGACCTGCCTGGTTTGCAGTGCTAGGTTCTCTGGAGAAATTAAACTGGCACTGACTGGCAGCTGCTGGCTTTTGTTTGCTCCAGTGGCTACATGTCCAACCAAACACAGAACATCGTCAGTGGGATCCTGTTCGGCACGGGGCTGTGGGTCGCCCTCATCGTCACCATGCGCTACTCCCTGAAAATGCTGCTGTCCTACCACGGCTGGATGTTCTCTGAGCATGGCAAGCTCTCTGCAAGCACCAAGCTGTGGATGGTAAGGATGTGTTGTCCCCCTCTTTCATCTTTGCTCCTGCCTGATCTGCAGTCAAACTAATGTTTTCTGGGTTTTCCCTTGTGTCCAGGGTTGGAAGGGTAAGGCCCGAAAGCCTCCTCCCTCCCCCCTGTAAAGTAAAGGGAAAGAAAATTGAAGGGAAAGGGAAAAAAAAACTCACAGCTGAATTAGCAAAGCAGTGGAGCTGTATATTTACAAAGCAATGTTGGATATGCAGGGGAATATATACAAATTTACAATATTTACAATATATACAAAGATATACAATAAAGTAACACAGAAATGAGAGTTTCCCCCCCTGCTGAGGGGGTTCCCCACCTCCACTCTCCCCCTCTCTCCCCCTTTTCCCCAGAGTGGGTTAGAAAGAGAGAGAAAGAGAAAAAAAAGTTAGAAGCAGTTTGTGTTAATTGGAAAGCAGTTAATACAGGCCTTACCAGGTTTGTCAGTTTGAAGGCCAAAGCCTTGGCCGAAAGCCCAGCACAGAGAGCTGCTACCCTGTGGAGGAGCGGAAGCAAGACTGAAGATAAAGTGCTGGAATGGCCAGGATACCCTCCTGCACTCCCAGTTCAGAAGGTGCTTCCTCCCACCCTACCAATGAAATGAGTTTGGATTGTTCCTTTCATTTACCAACTTCCATCCACCATATTCCCTTTCTTACGGGGACAGCGTCAACCGGTCACACCTTGCTTGTGTTTTCTGTGGCCCAGGATAGGAGGCTGTTCTGTAGCTATCTCTGCTAATTACTGTCCCCCTCTGATGCTGGAATTGCATCAGCAGGAGAGTCTGGTAAAAGAAAGAGTAAACACTTCAAGAAGAACTTTGAGGTTTGCCAGTGCTTTGGGACTCTGTGACTGGAGTGCTTTTGCTCTGTGTGCCTAGACCACTTAAAGAACTTGGGCTGCAGCACCAAGGAATCTTGTCCTTCCCAGAAAGTGCTACTCTGATTCTTTCATTCTGCAATGCTAGGGTTTCTACTCAGCCAGTCTAAAATGAATCTTGTGCTTGAAGACAATGATATGACAGAATCACAGAATGGTAGGGGTTGGAAGTGACCTCTGCAGACTATCCAGTCCAGTGACCTGCCAGAGCAGGGCCTCCTAGGGCAGGTCACACAGGAACACATCCAGGTGGGTTTGGAGAGTGTCCAGACAAGGAGATTCCACCATCTCTCTGGTCAGCCTATTCTAGGGCTCCAACACCCTCACACCAAAGAAGTTTCTCCTCATGTTGAATGTCCTGGCAGCTGATTTAGTGCCATGTCTCTGACATGAGCTGGAGAGAAGGCATACAGGGAGCTCATGGTGCAGTTTGCACATCAGGGTGGGTGGCTCCTGTCGACTGTTGTGGTGTTTTGGAGCTTGAAGGGTGTGATAGGTGTAAAGTGAGGAGATGTCCACAGAGATGGTCTAAGACATGAAGTAGATTTATTGGTGCTTGGACTCTCTTTTTTCAACTCATTTTTTGACAGCATTGTTGAAGTAGTAATTTATGTACTCTACTATGATAAAATTAGTCCTGAGGGATTGAGGGATTGGGAGATTGAGAGAATAGCAGGTTGGAAGGGACCTCAAGGATCGTCCAGTCCAGCCTCTCAAGGTAAGAATACAGTTGAAATGAGCTGGCCCAGCAGCCTGGCAAGCTGGGCATTCAAATTGTCTGATGCAGCAGAATCCACCCCCTCTCTGGGCAGTTTATGGTAGCAACTCAAACTGATAGACTAACAACATGCCATGACTCATTATATGTTCAAGAGCAGGTATGCAGAGTGAGAGACTGGAACAGAATGCAAAGCTCATCTGTGACAAATGAAACTTCTACTTGATAGTTTCTCCTGGAAGCAGTACCAGGAGCCTCGTGGCTGGAGTCTGTGTAGTCCAGGCTCTGGAGGGTAAGGCTCTGGCAACTGCTTGCAGCTGCAGCTGTCTGGGTTTTCAGCATGTCCTGCCAGATATTTTAAAGCTGTTAATATTATCTTATCAGCCTTCAACAGTAGGAACTCTAATGCTGCTTGTCATGCTTTGTTGCACACTGGGTTTGTGGGGTTTGGTTGCGTTTGTATTTGTGTAGTTTGTGTTCTGTGTGTTTGTAAATAACGAGCAATGAGAATGGGTTGGGTTGGAAGGGAGCTCCAGAGCTCAGCCAGCCCAAGCCCTGCACCCAGCAGGGATATCCTCCACTGGATCAGGCTGCCCAGAGCCCTCTCCAGCCTCACCTGGAACAGCTCCAGGGATGGAGCCTCAGCCACCTCCCTGGGCAGCCTGCTGCAGTGTTCCAGCAGCCTCCTGGGGCAGAACTTGTTCCTCACATCCAATCTCCATCTGCTCTGCTCTGCTTTGAAGCCATTGCCCCTGGGCCTGTCCCTTCAGGCCTTTGGGAACAGTCCCTCTGCAGCCTTCTTGTAGCCCCTTCAAGTACTGGCAGGCTGCTCTAAGGTCTGCCTGGAGCCTTCTCTTCTCCAGGCTGAACAGCCCCAGCTCCCTCAGCCTGTCAGCTGTATAGGTGTTTGCCCAGCAGTGCCTCATCTGTACTTAACAGGAAGCTCTGTTTTAATGCCTTGTTCTTTCTTTAGCTTGCCCCACAAGAGAGCTGGTTTCCCTAGCAGAACAGTCAGAACTACCTCAGCTTGCTAGATTGAATTGGGTTTCAGTGTTTCAGTGCTGTGTGATTTGCTGGAAAGGTTTTCCTGGTTTATTTTCTTAGCTGGTTTTCCTGATGATTAGCAGCTTCAAAAGTGCTGTTGTGAATATACTGTCTTGTAGTCATGCTG
Organism: Melanerpes formicivorus; assembly: GCF_026170545.1. NCBI lineage: Eukaryota > Metazoa > Chordata > Aves > Piciformes > Picidae > Melanerpes > Melanerpes formicivorus. Next base: position 397,123 of record NW_027142455.1, read on the forward strand.
GTCAAAAACCTGAGCCTTGCTTTCACTCACAATCCAAATTGTCTTCTAATGCACCAATTTCACTTCTAAAACAATTATTGTAGCAGAAATAGAGGGGAAAAATCTAAGTATTAGGTTAAAAACTAGGCTACAAAATAACAACCTAAGACCAGATTCAGTGCATGCTAGAAAGAGAGATTCTGATGTATCTGTATGGAACCAGAACTCTGTGTGCCTGCCAGACCACTTTAATGGTCTCAAGCTCTTAGAAATTCTCTTCTACAGGTTTATTTAAGATATAAATAGTATTCATAGATTCACAGAATGGGTTGGGTTGGAAGGGACCCTAAAGCTCAGCCTGCCATGGGCAGGGACACCTCCCACCAGCACAGGCTGCTCAGGGCCTCATCCAGCCTGGCCCTGAACACCTCCAGGCAGGAGGCAGCCACAGCCTCCCTGGGCAGCCTGTGCCAGAGTCTCCCCAGCCTCACTCTCAACAATTTCTTCCTCCTCTCAGTCTCCTCTCTCCCAGCTCAAAGCCATTGTTCCTCAGCCTGGCACTCCCAGCCCTTGTCCAAAGTCCCTCCCCAGCTCTCCTGGAGCCCTTCAGGCACTGCAAGGCTGCTCTGAGGTCTCCCTGCAGCCTTCTTCTCTTCTCCAGGCTGCACAGCCCCAGCTCTCCCAGCCTAGCCCCACAGGGGAGTTCTGCAGCCTCTGCTCACCTTGGTGGCCTCCTCTGGAGCCTCTCCAGCAGCTCCAGGTCCTTCCTGTGCTGGGGGCCCCAGAGCTGGAGGCAGTGCTGCAGGTGGGGGCTGAGCAGAGCAGAGCAGAGGGGCAGAATCCCCTCCCTGTGCTGCTGCTCTCCCTGCTCTGGCTGCAGCTCAGCACTCAGCTGGCCCTGGGCTGCCAGGGACCACTGCTGGCTCCTGGGGAGTTTGTCACCAACTGACAGCCCCAAGGCCTTCTCCTGCAGGCTGCTCTCAGCCACTCCTCACCCAGCCTGGATCTGTGCTTGGGATTGGGCTGCCCCAGACATGGGGCCTTGCCCTTGGTCCCTTGGTCAGACATGTCTGTGTCTGCAGATAGTGTTTTGTTGTTTCCTGACCTAAGAGCTGTGGAGTAAAATTGCCTCCAAGTGTGGAATTAGATTTTCTTACGGAAAGCTGAGATTTTCTTTCTCATCTGGCTTCAGATTGTGTGACAAAGCACAACTAGATGTTGTTGGGCTCATAGCTGTATTGTATCCACAGCCATCCAAAAGTCTCAGCTGCAGATCCATTTGCAGGGTGGTTTCTGCAGATCTTCTTAGTTCTGTGCTGTCTGAAGCAGCCTCCTCTGGCTGTGATGAGCAGTGACCACGAGAGATGAGAGAGCTTGCACCTTGCAGGTGGATTTGTCATTTGGGAGGGCTGTGGAGGAGAAGGGTTAGACATTGAGTGGTGGAAAGGCACATTCAGCTGTCTCTGGCTTCAGTCTGTGGGTCTGTATCCAATGTATACTGCAGTACTTTGGACCTTGGACAATAAAGGTTCCCCTAGATTGTTGGTGTAATCCCTGGCTTTGCTTTCGTGATGCAGTAGGTGGATAGTGGTAAAACCCTTCCCTGTGTAGCCTAGAAGCTGCATGGCCTAGGCTTTGAGCATAGTGCATGTCACAGCTGAGAAGTAGCCATAGATAGAAATGCTGCCTCTGTCTTCAGGTGGAGCTGTCATCTGTGGCTGCTTTGTCTGGTTGCTGGGGCTCTTGGTGGAACACAAGCAGTGAGTGGAGCACTGGTGTGCTTGCATGGTTTGGTGCCCGTGTTTGAGGAAGCTTCCAGTAACATCAGGGCTGTTCTGACTTTGGAAAACCTTAAACCATTACCCCAAAGCCTAATTACAGTTACCTGGGATCCTCAGATGAGTGAAGGCCTTGCTAATGATTCTTGTTTTGAAGCACAAGATGAATATTTGTGTAGAATCCCTATAGTACACTGTAGTTTCTCTGGAATATCCACAGTAAAAGATCAGCTGTTGGAATTGCTGTGTTAATCTTACAGAGGGAAAGACATGAGGAAAAGAAGTGTTAGATGACTCTGTCTCTATGTTCTGTCAAGATCATAGAATCATGGAATGGCTCAGGTTGGAAGGGACCTCAAAGATCATCAGCTCCAACCTCCTTGCCATGGGCAGGGACACCTCTCAACTAGACTTGGTTGCCCAAGGCCTCATGCAGTTTTGACTTCAATGCTTCTAGGGAGGAGGCAGCCACAGCCTCCCTGGGCAGCCTGTGCCAGAACCTCAGCAGCCTCACACTGAACAACTTCTTCCTCAGCTTCACTCTAACCCTGCTCTCTCTCAGCTTCAAACCATTTCCCTTTGTCCTGTCTCCAGATGCCCTCAGGAAAAGTCTCTCTGCAGCATTCCTGCAGGATCCCTTCTGGTTCTGGCAGGCAGCTCTGAGGTGCCCCTGGAGCCTTCTCCTCTCCAGGCTGAACACCCCCAGCCCCCTCAGCCTGTGCTCCCTGCAGAGCTGCTCCAGCCCTGGCAGCATCTTTGTGGTCTCCTCTGGCCTTCCTCCAACAGCTGTGCCATTCAAAACCAGCATTTCCTCATGCCCAGAAGATCGTGTGGCAAGTCTGGGACCCCTTCCACTAACATGTTTAGAAGTGTACTGTCAGGGCTCTTTTGATGTGGCACACTGATAAATGTGGTCATTTGCTCCAGGAAGGACAGTGGGAAAAGCACTTTGTTACTCTGTCATTTTCCTTCTGCTGAGCCTAGTGAGCTGGGTTGGTGTATGCCTGGGTTTGTGTGCTTTGTTTTTTCAGACTCTTGTCAAACTCTTCTCAAGACGTAAGCCCATGCTGTACAGCTTCCAGACGTCGCTACCCCGGCTGCCAGTTCCAGCTGTTAAAGACACGGTCAGCAGGGTGGGTACCATCACTCACAGACTTTCTTCAGTGATGTTGTATCCAGAGTCAGATGCCTTTGTGTGTGGTGGTTGCTTTGGGTTTGGTTTTGCCAAGCCCTATAAAAGTCTTGCATGGTGGTATTGATATGGTGTAATCACAGCATGTTAGGGGTTAGAAGGGACCTCCAGAGATCACCCAGTCCAGCCCCCTGCCAGAGCAGGGTCACCCAGGAACACATCCAGGTGGGTTTTGCAAGTCTCCAGAGCAGGAGACTCCACAACCTCTCTGGGCAGCCTGCTCCAGGCTCTGGCAGCCTCACAGGGACAAAGGTTTCCCTTCTGTTCCCCTGGCAGCTCCTCTGCTCCAGCTTGCCCCCAGTGCCCCTTGTGCTGTGCTTGGCCATCCCTGAGCAGAGCCTGGCTCTGTCCTTCTGACGCTGCTCTGCACATCTTTGTGGAATGATAGAATCATTCAGGTTGTAAAAGACCTTTGGGATCACCAAGTCCAACCACTAACCCTCCATGAAAAAGAAAGGCTGTGACCAACCACTGGAATCATACTGGATGATGTGGTGTCTGGTGTAGATCTATGCAGCCAAGTGTGATTCCCAGGGCTTCTGAAAGAGATGGGTTGTTATCTCACACAGCCTGAACATTGACACATGTGGAAATCAGAAAGCACGGACGGAAACCCAAGGGCTAATCTTTGTGTTTTTAGAGGAAAAGCTCTCTCTGCTTGGTCCTGGAGGAGTTTCTCTTTTGAGTGGAAAACATATCTTGAGAAAAGTAACCTCCTTCCCTGGGGATTTACTGACAGTGTCCGGAGAAGGAGCTCAGTTTTGTGGTCTTCAAGATGTTTAGAAGAGTGTAGAGCAACATCTTGTTTGCAGCCTGAGGAGTGGAGTCTGGATGATCTTTCCTACTCAGCTGCTCTGTGCTGGAAGGGCAGGAAGCTGTGGAGTGGCTGCTGTCCTGATGCTGATTCTTTTCCTACCTTGCAGTATCTGGAATCAGTTCGTCCTCTGATGGATGATGAAGAGTTTCAGAGGATGGAGGGACTTGCCAAAGACTTTGCATTCAATTTGGGACCAAGGCTTCAGTGGTACTTGAAGCTAAAATCCTGGTGGGCCACAAACTATGTGAGTAGATAAATAGAAGGCTCAGTCATGCAAATTGTTGGTTGGTTACCTGTTGCCTCTTTTGGCTTCCTTTCCATTGCTTGTGGGATCTAAAAGGTGGTGATGGAAAGTCCCTCAGATCTTTGGGGATTGCGTTGGAGTCCACCTGATGTACTCAGGAATAATTTGTGTGAGGAGGTGAATGGAACTTGAGGGAGAGGTGGAGGTTGTTACTCTGGAGCAGGAGATTTGGCTGTGGCTGCTGGGATTGCTTTTGAGGTCTGTTCATTTGCCTAGTGAGGCTGAGTTCTCAGCAATGGCCTGGCTACCCAGGTGGTTGGGAAGAGGATTTAGAGCAACTGCTTGATCTAAAATTGCTAAAGCATGTGGAAGAGGAAGGAAAAATTGCAGCACTGAGTTGGTTTGGGTTTTGCCAAAAAGAAGCTCCAGCCTCCAACCTCACAGTAAGAGCTGTGAGCTAAAGGATCCCTGCCCTGTTATCTAACACTCAAGCCAGCAGCCTAAACTGTCCTGGGAAATTCTGCCAATCCCTCAGATCTGACACATTTCAGTTCTCTGAAGGTGGTGATTTCTTCAGAAGCTTATCAGTGAGGTACAGCTGGATTTAACTCAATTCTCTTGCCCCTTTTTTGCTGCTTTCCCTGAAGTTTTAACAGAAATTAGGGGGAGGTTAGTTTATTTTGTGAATAAAGGGGGCAAGCTTGCAGTTTCCTCCCTGCTTCTGTCTGGAACGTTTCTTGTTGTGGAGTCAGTAGGGTGGAAAACACAAACTGGGAATCCTGAGCCTCACAGAATGGTTGGAAGGGACTGAAATGAAATGGATAGGGAGAGGCAGGGAATCAATAAAAGTATAAATGGTGTATTGGTCCAGCTTTCCCCCACAAACTAGATACCAAAGTTAAGAACAATTCAGAGCCTGGGGGGTTTGGCTGGAAAACACTTTCACTGTCTGTACAATAGCAACCAGCTGAGGAGCAGTAGTTGGACTAAAGGTAAGTCCACACGTCGAGACTTTCCCCTGCTAACAAGAGGCAGGCAATGCCCCAGAGGCTCCAGGGAAGCATCCAGTTCTGCTCCTGCTGAGGCAACATTGCACTTGTAAGGGTTCCTCTTTGGTCTCCTGGGTTTGGAGAGCCTTCCAGAGCTGCTGTTATGTAATCCACAATGCCAAAAGCCAAACTGGAGCCAGCAGAGCCTGCAAGCTCTTTGCAGCCAGGCAGCCGTGCAGCCAGGATGCTTCACAGCAGGGAGAAGCAGCACTGCCCTGGGGAGAGCTTTGCAGCAGGGAGGAGCAGCAGTGCTTTCCAGCTCACTTCCCTTCAGCATCTCCAAGAGTAATTGTGTCAAACAGCACCAAGAGAAGTAGGGAACTCAACCTATTGCATCCTGGTCTTGTCACAGTGCAGGGATTCTGACACGTGGTGTGGGGTAGGGTCCCTGTGCACTGACCCCAGCCCCAGGCGGGAGGAGTCCCTCCTGCCCCTCTTACACCTTGTCTCTTTCCCCCATCCTGACTCCACCAGGGGGAGGGGGAAAGGCAGGGGGCTGTGAGCACACTACTGCAGGGACCTCCAGTGATCATCCAGCCCAACCCCCCTGCTAGAGCAGGTCACAGAACACAAGCAGGTTGGCTTTGAAAGCCTCCAGAAAAGGAGACTCCACAACCTCCCTGGGCAGCCTGCTCCAGGGTTCCAGCACCCTGACAGCAAAGAACTTTCTCCTCATGCTGAGGTGGAAATTCCTGGGTTCTAGCTCATATCCTTTTGTTTTCCTTTCTGTTGCAGGTTAGTGATTGGTGGGAAGAATATATCTACCTTAGAGGACGTGGACCGATTATGGTTAACAGTAACTATTATGCAATGGTAGGTGAATGCTGCAGACACCTTCATGTGCCAAGGAAGCACTGCCAGATTTCTGTTAGGTGTCTTCTTTTGTCACCTCTGTTTAGAAATCCATTGTCCCTGACTGTGTGACCTTTGGTTTTCTTTCTTCTAGCGTAGCCTAAAGGCAGTGTCTTCAAAGGAGGTGCTGTCTCAATAACCACCTAGGTCAGCTCCCAGAGCAGTGACTGACACAGTGCTCTTGTGGCAGCAAGCAGTCTGGGTAGCAGTGCACTGAGGTGTGTGCTCACAGTCACAGAATCATTCAGGTTTGGGATCATCAAGTCCAACCTTTAACCCTGCTCTGCAAAGGTCACCCCTAAACCATATCCCCAGGCACTACATCTGAATGGTCACATCCAGGGTTGGTGACTCCTCCTCCTCCCTGGGCAGCCTGTGCCAGTGTCTGACCACTCTTGCTGTGAAAAATGTTTCCTAATGGCCATCCTAAGCCTCCCCTGCTGCAGCCTGAGGCTGTTCCCTTTTGTTCTATGGCTAATTACCGGTGAGAAGAGACCAGCACCAACCTCCCCACAATGTCCTCCCAGGGAGCTGTAGGGAGTGATGAGGCCTCCCCTCAGCCTCCTCTTCTTCAGACTAACCAGCCCCAGCTCCAGTCACTCTGCATTCTCCTCTCTATTCTCCAGGCCCTTAACAGCTTCCTTGCCCTCCTCTGCACTCACTCCAGCACCTCCTGCTCATGTGTTGAGGGCCCAACACTGGACACAAGGTGTCTGCACAGGAAGGCAAGTTGTAAATTCAAAGCAGAAAAGAAAAAGGGCAATCTGGTAGCCTTGAATTGAGGTTTCAAGCAGTGTTCCCTTTTCTCCTGGATGATGAGCAGCTGCCAGGGATGCTTTAGAACTAATGCTGCTTAAGAAGGTTGTGACTGTTGAAGAAGTTTCGTAGAGTCACAGAATTGTTTCTGTTGGAGAAGACCTCTCGTGTGATGGAGTCCAACTCACTGCACTACTGCACATCACCTTCTGAGGCCTTTTCTGTGCTGACCAGGATCAGCTTCTGAAGTGTGGATGAGAAGTACTGCCAGTTTGGGGGTTTCTCTTTAAATGTGGTCTGGCAATCACTAACTTAGGATTCTTCTGTACTTTACAGGACTTCCTTCACTTGTTTCCCACAACCCTGCAGGCAGCCAGAGCTGGCAACATGATCCATGCCATCCTGCTCTATCGGAAGAAACTGGACAGGCAGGAAATCAAGCCAGTAGGTATTCTGGGATTCAGTGGTTGCTGGGCTTTCTCCAGCACAGTCGTCAAGAAGGTGGTTGGTTTTCAGAAGGAGAGGTGGGAGAGATGTCAGAACAGTGGGAGATTGAACTGAATTGCACAGGGACAGAAACTACCAACCATCTGCACCCAGTTCTGCTGCCCCCAGCACAAGAAGGATGTGGAACCACTGGAATGGGTCCAGAGGAGGCCACAGAGATGATCAGAGGCTGAAGAACCTGTAGGGACAGGCTGGGGGAGTTGGGGCTGTTGAGCTTGGAGAAGAGAAGGCTCCAGGGAGACCTTAGAGCAGCTTCCAGTACCTGAAGGGCTCCAGGAGAGCTGGGGAGGGACTCTGGACAAGGGCTGGGAGTGCCAGGCTGAGGAATAATGGCTTTGAGCTGGGAGAGAGGAGACTGAGAGGAGGAAGAAATTGTTGAGAGTGAGGCTGGGGAGACTCTGGCACAGGCTGCCCAGGGAGGCTGTGGCTGCCTCCTGCCTGGAGGTGTTCAGGGCCAGGCTGGATGAGGCCCTGAGCAGCCTGTGCTGGTGGGAGGTGTCCCTGCCCGTGGCAGGGGGTTGGAACCAGATGGTCTTCCCAACCCATTCTGTGAATCAAAACCACTGGATTCTGTCTTGCCAAATCCTTTCAGTGTTTGCAGTTTACAGATCTACCCAAAGGTGGCTGGCACTGGCATATGCTCTTTGCTCTACTTAACAGATGCTGCTGCTCTGTGCTAAGCAGGTGATGGCACTTTTGAGCCACTGCAGTCTGAAAAGTCTGTGATAATCACAGTGTGAGCAGGAGGAGTGGTTAGGACAAAGGGCTGGACCCTGAGCCTAAGAGTGGGCCTGTGGCAGACTAAGTAGATATGATGGTAAAATCCTGTGTTACTCTACTTCTAGGTAGCAAAGGTAGGCAGAATGAATCCAGTTCACACACTGAGTGCTCTGGGCTGGAAGGGACCTCAAAAGCTCATCCAGTCCAAGCCCAGCACTCAACAGGGACATCCTCCACTGGATCAGGTTGCCCAGAGCCCTCTCCAGACTCACCTTGAATGCCTCCAGGGATGGAGCCTCAGCCACCTCCCTGGGCAACCTGCTGCAGTGTTCCAGCAGCCTCCTGGTGCAGAACTTGTTCCTCACATCGAGTCTCAATCTGCAGTTCAGAATGTCCACCCTGCCCAGTGCCTGTGTGAACAGTGAGGAAACAATCAAGCAGTTTTCTCAAGGTGATAGCAGGGATCTGAGGAGTTAATAATAAAAACAGGTTGGAAGAGACCTTCAAGATCATCATGTCTAACCCATCAACCAATCCAACCCACCCAAACAGCTAACCCATGGCACCAAGCACCCCATCAAGTCTCCTCCTGAACACCTCCAGTGATGGTGACTCCACCACCTCCCCAGGCAGCCCATTCCAGTGGGCAATCACTCTCTCTGTGTAGAACTTCTTCCTAACATCCAACCTGAACCTCCTCTGGCACAGCTTGAGACTCTATCCTCTTGTTCTGGTGCTGGCTGTCTGGGAGAAGAGACCAACCTCTGCCTGTCTACAACCTCCCTTCAGGGAGTTGTAGAGAGCAAGAAGGTCACCCCTGAGTCCCTTCCTCTCCAGGCTAAGCAACCCCAACTCCCTCAGTCTCTCCTCACAGGGCTGTGTTCCAAACCCCTCACCAACTTCCTTGCCCTTCTCTGGACACCCTCCAGCAAGTCAACCTCCTTCCTAAACTGAGGGGCCCAGAACTGGACACAGGACTCAAGGTGTGGCCTAACCAGTGCAGTGTACAGGGGCAGAATGACCTCCCTGCTCCTGCTGGCCACATTGTTTGTCACTACAAAACTACCCAGCCAGAAGTGGCATGCTGCATGGGTTAAGTTTTGCATCTGGACTGGCCATGGAGAGCTCTTTGAATTTCAGATGGTGACTAGCTTCAGCAACCCTCCTTGAAGGGTGAGCTTGGATAGAAGGGGAAAAAGCAAATGCAGCTGCTGGAATGTCAGTGGAGTCCTCCACCTGTAGCAGAATGAACAGGGGAGGGCAAAGCCTTAAGTCGATGTGCTGTAAATCTTCCTGTTCTACAGCCTGCTGCTTCTTTCCTTTCTGGTTTGCTGACTGTCTGTGTGAAATGCCACCTCAATGTGCATTTGTGCTGCAGATCCTGCTGCTGGGATCCACGGTGCCACTCTGCTCGGCTCAGTGGGAGCGGATGTTCAACACCTCCCGGACCCCAGGGCTGGAGTCGGGTAAGAAGGGCAACCAAGGAGAAGAAACATCTGAAGGGAATTCAGGGTTTGGGGTGCTTCCTGCTGCACTGGCTTTCCAGATGAGGATGTAACAGACAAGGGCACACCAACACTGTGTTCAGGAAGTGGTGAACTGCTCTGGAGTGTGGGGATGTTTTTCTCTGCAGGGTGATTCTGAAGCTCCAGAGTGTTTTGTTTCTTCCTTAAATTAAAAGCTAGCATCCAGAAGCTGTTGCCAGCCCTCTTTAGCCCTCACTTTTCTCCATTCCTCTCTGTCAGGAGCTTTTGATACCCAGGATTTTATCTTCCTATCAGTCATCTTATCTGAAATATTTCAACATCTTTTGCTTCCTTGACCCCCCCCCTTTTTCCTTTCAGTTTGTGGTTAACAACAATTTCCCAGTGTGTTCCTCTCACTGAGGAACATTTGTTCAACACTGGCTGTTTACCTGGCTTAGAGGCAGCTACAGCCTTGCTTCTGTTAGGGTTTTCAGTACCACTGGCATAGTGTGTGCAAAAGGTCAAGGTAAGACATTAGCTAAGTGAAGTCACCTGTAAGAAGAATTACCACAGAATCACAACATGTTAGGGGTCTGGAAGGGACCTCTGGAGATCATCCAGTCCAACCCCCTGCCAGAGCAGGTCACCCAGGGCAGGGCACACAGGAATACATCTAGGTGGGGCTGGAAAGACGCCAGAGCAGGAGACTCCACAACCTCTCTGGGCAGCCTGCTCCAGGCTCTGGCAGCCTCACAGGGACAAAGGTTTCCCTTCTGTTCCCCTGGCAGCTCCTCTGCTCCAGCTTGCCCCCAGTGCCCCTTGTGCTGTGCTTGGCCATCCCTGAGCAGAGCCTGGCTCCAGCCCTGCACAGCTTGATCCCCAGCACTGAGGGCAGCCCTCAGGCTTCTCTGCTCCAAGCTCAAGTCCAAAACTTCTCTGTAGCACACTAAGCAAATGCATCATCTGGACTTTGTTTCTGCCATGCCCTGGCTCACAGCAGTGCTCTGCTGGATCCTCTTAAGCTGTGAGGAATTCAGTTTTCACATTTCAATGCTGAACAGAGGAGCCTGCCTGTTGGCTACAATAGGGTTGTTGTCACCTGAGGCTGTTGCTGCAGCTTCTGCTCATTTTGGGAGACTAACAATGTGTTAGCTCAGTCATTAAAAAATAATTGCACCTGTAAGTGCCAGTTCAGAATAGTTTGGGATCCTTCACTAGATCAGGTTGCCCAGAGCCCTGTCCAGCCTCACCTTGAATATTTCCAAAGATGCAGTCCCAACCACCTCCCTGGGCAACCTGTCCCAGTGTTCCAGCTGCTCTGCTCTAGTTTGAAGCCATTGCTCTTGGTCCTATCCCTGCAGACCTTTGCACACAGGCCCTCTGCAGCCTTCTTGTGTCCCCCTTCAGGTACTGGCACGTTGCTCTAAGGTCTGCCTGCAGCCTTCTCTTCTCCAAGCTGAACAACCCCAGCTCCCTCAGCCTGTCCTCATGAGAGAGGTACTCCCCTGATCCCTCTGCCTGTTCCAGTGCTTTTATCACAGGCAGAAATGCAAGTGGATGGCCAAAGGCATGATGAGCATAAAGATGCTTCCCAGCAGTGGCTAGGGCATACCTGCCAAAATGTTTTGGATAGCTGAGGACACCCACAGTGTGGAGCTCTTCCTGGTACAATGCTTCTCAGATCTCTCAGAATCATGGGGTTTAGGCTCAGTCCTCATTTTTGTCATCATCTTTCTTCACCATCTCAGCAATGGACCTTTCCAGTTTCATAAGTGCAGAGCAGTTCTTTGGGGCACTGAAGGAGTCCAGTTAACAGTTTTCATCCAGTGAGGGCTTATCCAGGCTGCTGTAGAAACCATCATCTACAGTTTGAGATGATACTTTCATGGCTAACTTCAGGCTTAACCCATGGAAATAATAAAGTGAGGTTTGTGCTTCACTGACTTTGATCACCTTCTCTTTTGGGCCATGGCATGTTCTTCATCAGCCTCCACCACCGCTGCTCACTTCTCAGGTACAGAAGTGCAGATTTGGTTGCTTAATGTTGGCCTCCAGTGTTGAAACTTGAAATGCTATTTGTGGAATGGGTCCTCAGAGCTAGGTATTGGACTGCTCCTGCAGGAGCCTTTGTGCTGGGGCAGCAGGTCATTCCAAACTGTTGCTGCTGTGGAGCGAACCGGTGCAGCCACCAATGGAAGGGCTGCCTGGTACTGCGTACAGCAGGTGTTTGAAGTTACTGAGTGCATTGATGTGTTTACACAAGTGGTTGCAATTCTAGATACTCTGCAGCATGTGAAAGACAGCAAACACATTGTTGTGTATCACAAGGGCCGCTACTTCAAAGTGTGGCTGTACCACGACGGCAGGCTGCTGAGGCCCCGCCAGATCCAGCAGCAGATGCAGAGGATTCTGGATGACGATTCAGAGCCTCAGGCTGGGGAGGAGAAGCTGGCAGCTCTTACTGCAGGAGACAGGTATGAGGCTTACTGTTGCTGTTCAGAATGAGCTGCACCAGGTCCTGCTTGAACAATTGCTCTGAAACATTCAACTGGGGATCTGCAGTGAGCTCATTGTACCTTGATCAGTGCCGCAGGTACTCAGTACTACACAGACTTCATAGCAATTTGCAGTGGCAATCCTGTGTCCAGACTGGCTGAATAAGCTGCAGCTGTGTGGTTTGACTATCTTTGACATCAGAGCAGTCAGTGCAAGCTTTATAGTGTTACAAATAGCAAACTGCTTGAGGTTTGGAGTTTGGCATTTTATAGCAGATCCTAGGAATCAAGGCTGAGAATCCAGGAGCTGTTACTCCATGCTCATAGCTTGTACCTACAAACCAAACACCTCCAGGGAGGAGGCATCCATGGCCTCCCTGGGCAACCTTCTTCATCTCCACTTTCATTCTCCCCTCTTCCAGCTCAAAGCCATTGTCCCTTCTCCTGTCACTCCCAGCCCCTGTCCAAAGTCCCTCCCCAGCTCTCCTGGAGCCCCTTCAGGTACTGGAAGGCTGCTTTGAAGTCTCCCTGGAGCCTTTTCCTCTCCAGGCTGAACAGTATAATATCTTTTGTTACTTATTGATGAGCTGTGCTCTACACTTTGCATGGCACAGAAATGCTGTAGCTTTGCACCTGTGAGATCACAGTATCACCAAGGCTGGAAGGGACCTCAAAGATCACTGAGTCCAACCTGACACCACAGACCTCATGACTAGACCATGGCACCAAGTGCCACATCCAACCCACTCTTGAACACCTTGAGGGATGGGGACTCCACCACCTCCCTGGGCAGCAGATTCCAATGACTAATGACTCATGACTCTCTTGGTGAAGAACTTTCTCCTCACCTCGAGCCTAAACTCCCCCTGGCACAGCTTGAGACTGTGTCCTCTTGTTCTGGTGCTGGTTGCCTGGAGAAGAGACCAACCCCCACCTGGCTACAACCTCCCTTCAGGGAGTTGGAGAGGGCAATGAGGTCTCCCCTGAGCCTCCTCTTCTCCAGGCTAAGCAACCCCAGCTCCCTCAGCCTCTTCTCCCAGGGCTGTGCTCAAGGCCTCTCCCCAGCTTTGTTGCCCTTCTCTGGACACCTTCAAGTCTCTCAATGTCCTTCTTCAACTGAGGGGCCCATAACTGGACACAGGACTCAAGGTGTGGCCTAACCAATGCAGAGTACAGGGGCACAAGGACTTCCCTGCTCCTGCTGGCCACACCATTCCTAATGCAGGCCAGGATGCTGTTGGCCTTCTTGGCCATGTGGGCACACTGCTGGCTCCTGTTCAGCTGCTGTCAATCACTACCCCCAGGTCCCTCTCTTTGGCAGATCTCAGCCCCTCTGACCCCAGCCTGTAGCTCTGCCTGGGGTTGTTGTGGCCAATGTGTAGAACCTGGCACTTGGATTCGTTGAATGCCATCCTGTTGGCCTCTGCCCATCTGTCCAGCCTGGCAAGGTCCCTCTGCAGAGCCCTTCTGCCCTCTAACTGACCAACATCTGCCCCTAACTTGGTGTCATCTGCACATTTGCTGATGACTGACTCAATCCCCTCATCCAGATCATCAATGAAGATAGTAAAGAGGATGTTGAACTGGTTCCCAGCATTACTTTGTGTACTTTTCCCTCCTGAAACACTTTAAATGCAATCACAGGAGTCACTTCAAATTTGAGAGGAGCAAGAGGAAAGGCTGATAGAGCTGTTCAGGCTGCTAAAGGAAGCACTGAGACGTGCATGTAATATGAAGGAATCCTTTCTGCAGGGTGCCGTGGGCCAAAGCTCGACAGGCCTACTTCAGCCGGGGGAAGAACAAGCAGTCCTTGGATGCTGTTGAAAAGGCAGCATTCTTTGTGACATTGGATGACACTGAACAAGGCTACAGGAAAGAAGATCCAGTGAGGTCCCTGGATACCTATGCAAAATCGTTAATCCATGGCAGATGCTACGACAGGTACAGTCCAGACTCTTCAGGGATTCACTAGTTCCTGTGGCTGATAGCTGTGGATTAGTGGCTTACATTTCACAGAACCAGAGTCAGGTGGGTTGGAAGGGACCTTCAAAGATCACAGACCACATCCACTTGGAAGAGCCTTCCAAGCTCATCCAGTCCAGCCCTCAACCCAGCACTGCAGGCTCAGCACCAAATAGACCCCTTCCAGGGCAGAAAGATTTCCTCCTCTCCAGCCTCAGCCTCCCCTGGGGCAGCTTGCAACCATCTCCCCTGCTCCTGTCCCTTGGCACCAAGGAGTAGAGGCTGCCCCCTCCTCACTCCAACCTCCCTGCAGGGAGCTGCAGGGAGCACTAATACTGGGGATTGTCCCAACCCAGGTGCAGGACCTTGCTCTTGGCTTCACTGACCCTCCTGAAGTTCAAATTGGTACCTGACAATATCAAATATCTTTGTATACATCTTTATGTCTATATTTGGATCAAATAATATCACATTTGTATTTTAATAAGCTATCATTGACTGTAAATTTTAGAGAGAGATGAAGCTGCAGTATGAACATGCTGCTGAAATGTACAAAGCTGTAAACAAAAGATCAAATCTGCATTTCTTTTGTAGGTGGTTTGACAAGACCTTCACCCTGGTGGTGTTCAGAAACGGCAGAATAGGCCTGAATGCAGAGCACTCCTGGGCAGATGCTCCTATTGTTGGGCACTTGTGGGAGGTAGGTCTTCAGGACTGGTTCTTAGTGCAGGAGGTAATGGAATCAAAGAACGGCAGGGAGTGGAAGGGGCCTCTGGAGATCATCCAGTCCAGCCCTTCTGCCAGAGCAGGGTCACCAGGGGCAGGTCACGCAGGAAGGTTGGGGTCATGCAGCAGTCCTGAAGATCAGCAGTAACTTTCAGTCCCTTGCAAGCATGTTGCTGGGGAGTGATTATGGGTCTGTGTGGAATTAAAAAGAACCACCAGAAGTTGCTGCCCTTCAAATGAAAGGTTTTTCTGGTGTCTTCGTGAGCACAGACGTCTTGAAAGAGCAGCGATGCAGCTCCCATCTGCCTTGTTCTAAACCAGTAGGTAGTTGCCTCTGACACAGCACTGTATTACACATACTCCTGAAGGATTTCAGCCTGCTTCTGCTGTGAAAATCCTCTACTGTCAAAGCAGCAGAGTTAAACTTCTCCTTTCATCCATTGTTTGGTGAGCTGCCGGTTGAGAAGGTGTTTGATCTGTATGCATTTGCAGTGAATGCAACAAATGCAGCATTGGTCATGCCTGTTCATCATGAGCTAATCTGTTGCTTGCAGTCCTATTTGATTTTTTCATTTTCTCTTCGAAACTTAAACCCCTGAGCAGTTACAGGACTCAGTCACTCAAACATCAGCAGATTCTGATTTGACTGTGTGTGCAAATGGGTCTCGGCTCTGCCTGGCGCATCAAGCAATTTCCTCAGTGCATTGCATGATCATTTCCATGTCTGTAAGAGCAAAAAGCCCTCCTTGCATTCTCTGAGCAAGGAAGAAAGGAGGCCAGAGTGATCTGAGAGAGGCTGGCAGTGCAAGTTAGACTGGCTGAGTGGGAAAGAATTATTTTGTTTTGTCTCAGTGAATCATGTGCTTCAGGTCAGACCTGTGTGCTTCTTGTTAGCTGGTCCATTTTCTGCTGGAGATTCAGATGACTAAACTGAACTCAGTAGGATTTCTTTTCCTAATGCCTTACCTGTTGCTAGCTCTGGACTACCCTCAGATATTTATAAGCATTTATTAGATCCCCTTTCAGTCTTCCAGACTGAAAAGCCCCAGGGCTCTCAGCCTCTCCTTATAAACAGTGCTGCAGCCGAGCGTCCCCGGGGCCCTCGGCTGCAGTGTCCCCATGGCCCTTGGCCCTCGGCTGCAGTGTCCCCACAGCCCGCGGCGCTCGGCTGCAGTGTCCCCTCGGCGCTCGGCTGCAGTGTCCCCTCGGCGCTCGGCTGCAGTGTCCCCATGGCGCTCGGCTGCAGTGTCCCCTCGGCGCTCGGCTGCAGTGTCCCCTCGGTGCTTGGCGCTCGGCTGCAGTGTTCCCTCGGCGCTCGGCTGCAGTGTTCCCTCGGCGCTCGGCTGCAGTGTTCCCTCGGCGCTCGGCTGCAGTGTTCCCTCGGCGCTCGGCTGCAGTGTCCCCTCGGCGCTCGGCTGCAGTGTCCCCTCGGCGCTCGGCGCTCGGCTGCAGTGTCCCCTCGGTGCTTGGCGCTCGGCTGCAGTGTCCCCTCGGTGCTTGGCGCTCGGCTGCAGTGTCCCCTCGGCGCTCGGCGCTCGGCTGCAGTGTCCCCTCGGTGCTTGGCGCTCGGCTGCAGTGTCCCCGTGGCGCTCGGCTGCAGTGTCCCCGTGGCGCTCGGCTGCAGTGTCCCCGTGGCGCTCGGCTGCAGTGTCCCCTCGGCGCTCGGCTGCAGTGTCCCCTCGGCGCTCGGCTGCAGTGTCCCCTCGGCGCTCGGCTGCAGTGTTCCCTCGGCGCTCGGCTGCAGTGTCCCCGTGGCGCTCGGCTGCAGTGTCCCCTCGGCGCTCGGCTGCAGTGTTCCCTCGGTGCTCGGCCCTCGGCTGCAGTGTCCCCTCGGCTGCAGTGTCCCCTCGGCTGCAGTGTCCCCTCGGCTGCAGTGTCCCCTCGGCGCTCGGCTGCAGTGTCCCCTCGGCGCTCGGCTGCAGTGTCCCCGTGGCGCTCGGCCTGCAGTGTCCCCTCGGCGCTCGGCTGCAGTGTTCCCTCGGTGCTCGGCCCTCGGCTGCAGTGTCCCCTCGGCTGCAGTGTCCCCTCGGCTGCAGTGTCCCCTCGGCGCTCGGCTGCAGTGTCCCCTCGGCGCTCGGCTGCAGTGTCCCCTCGGCGCTCGGCTGCAGTGTTCCCTCGGTGCTTGGCGCTCGGCTGCAGTGTTCCCTCGGCGCTCGGCTGCAGTGTTCCCTCGGCGCTCGGCGCTCGGCTGCAGTGTCCCCGTGGCGCTCAGCTGCAGTGTCCCCGTGGCGCTCAGCTGCAGTGTCCCCGTGGTGCTCGGCTGCAGTGTTCCCTCGGTGCTCGGCGCTCGGCTGCAGTGTCCCCTCGGCTGCAGTGTCCCCTCGGCTGCAGTGTCCCCTCGGCTGCAGTGTCCCCTCGGCGCTCGGCTGCAGTGTTCGCTCGGCGCTCGGCTGCAGTGTTCCCTCGGCGCTCGGCGCTCTGCTGCAGTGTTCCCTCGGCGCTTGGCCCTCGGCTGCAGTGTCCCCGTGGCCCTCGGCTGCAGTGTCCCCACGGCCCTCGGCTGCAGTGTCCCTATGGCCTTTGGCTGCAATGTCCCCGCAGCCCTTGGCTGCTGCATCCCCGTGGCCCTCAGTGCTGTGCTGACTGCCCACTGCAGTTATCATCCAGCTGCCTGTGGTGCAGTGCTGAAGGAGTTCTGTTCTCTGCAGAATGTGATGGCCACAGACTATCTGGAGCTGGGATATACAGAAGATGGGCACTGTAAAGGAGATACCAGTCAGAACATTCCTGCTCCTACCAAACTACAGTGGGAGATTCCAGAAGAAGTAAGTACAGAACAGCAAGTGTTGGGGGAGGTAATTGCCAGCAATTACTAATAACTCTCTAATCAGCTTTCAGTTCCTCTGAGTCCTGTCAGCTGTGTGTTCCATCTGTGGAGGGGACTCACTTTTCTTCAGGAGGTTTCAGGGGGTTTTAACATCACATTCTGACCAGGAAATGCCAGCTTTTCACTCGAGACTGTCTTGGTTGGCAGCACACCAAAAATAAGTGGCCAACTGTTTTGTAGAAGCTTGGAATCGTTGAGGTTGGAAAAGACCTTTTAAGGTCATTGAGTCCAACCATAATCCAGTTCCTGTGACCACTGAACTATATCCTGAAGCACCTCTGCAGCTTCCTGAACACCTCCAGGGATGGGAATTCACCACCTCCCTGGGCAGCCTGGGCCAATCCCTGGCCACTCCTGCAACAGAGAAGTTTTTCCTCATCTCCAGCCTAACCCTCCCCTGACAGAATTTTAGGCCATTTGCTCTTGTCCTTTCCTTAGCTGGGAGAGGAGTCTAAGACTGTCCTCACTACAAACTGCTTCCAGGAGTAGCTTTCAGTAGTAACTGTGTTAAAGTAAAAGGCTGCTGAGGTTTCATTACTGGTGGAGCAAAAACATGTACTTGTGTAGCAGTTCCTTGAGCTTGGCTCTCCTTTTGTGTTCAGAGTTCTGTATACCTGCCTAGTAAGGCTTGAATTACTTTTCTTTTGTGGGTTTTATCTGTGTTCAGGACAAGCTGCTTCCACCTGTTTGGATTTTACCCTTTGATTCCAAAGTAGTGGTTGATGATGTGTTTAAGCATGCCTGGCAGATGGAAAGCCACAAAGCTCTTCCCATTCTGTCTCTCTGAGTTGTTATTTTATGTTCTAATGATCTGTGCAGTCTTAATGCCAATGGGGGTGGGGGGTGGGGGGGGCTCAGCCTAGTTTTTGGACTCTGGGCATTTATTGGCTTAAAACTTCATAGCTCTTTTAAATTTTAACTTCCTGGCAAGGATAGCTTCTCCTCTTGGTCCTGGCACACACAGTGCCAGCTTGGAAGGGACTTCAAGGATCATCTGCTCCAACCTGTCTGGGTGATAGTGGAGTTGCAAGGAGCTGGCCCAGCACCCTGCCAGGCTGAGTCTCCACACTGCCCAGTGCAGAGGACTCCACTGCTGCCCTTGGGAGGTGATTCTATTGTGCAGTTGTGCTCATCGGCAAACGTTTTCTTCTGGAGTCCAATGGCAATGTCCCCACCAGCCCTTGTCTGCTCCATGAGACTCCTGTCAAAAGGGAGTCTCCATTCTCCTGCTATCCACCCTTGATGTCCTGGTCCGTGGTGCTAAGACCTGCCCTGAGCCTTCTCCAGGCTGTGTTTCTTGTTTATCAGTCAAAACCACTTGCACTTTCCCAACAGCTCTCTCCAGTGCAGTAGAATTCATGCACCTGCCCTTTTCTTTATCTCTTTTAGTGTCAAGAAGTGATTGAGAGGTCCCTGAGCACAGCTGTGGCCCTGGCAGATGATGTGGACTTACATTCGTTTTACTTTGATACTTTTGGGAAGGGACTCATAAAGAAAGCCAAAACCAGCCCTGATGCCTTCGTGCAGCTCGCCCTGCAGCTGGCTCACTATCGGGTAAGGAGCACCAGAGCCTTGTGCTGTGTGGAACCATCGCATCTGTGACTGTGTGAGGCACTCTGGGTTGATCTGGGACTGCTTCTGCGAGGGTGTTAAAGGCATTCTGTGGAAATGGGGACAAGCCCTAAACATATCACTGGAAAGGAGCTGCCCAAAGGTCGGCATACTGACACCTGGGCAAACCTTTCTCTTCTGCTTACTTGGTCTGGCCTTAGGCATTTTGTACTTGAAAGAAGTAGATATGAAACTTTCTCTAGTCTGGGTTTTAATTTAAACAGTAGAGCTCAGCTTAGCTTTGAGCCCCTCATGGACGAACAGAAATGCTGCTGTGTTCCCCTCTCTTAGGTCAGCTCTTCTGTGAAATGCTTTCAGGAAACCCCTGTGTGGCAACAGCAGTGTTTTAATCTTGCTTTCTAGTTCTCACTGCTCAGAAACTCTTCTACTTGGTTTCTATAGGTTCATATACACATTTAGTTTTCACACTTTTGCTTTTAGCAATCCCAAGCCTTTTGGCAGAGCATCCAGGTTTGCTGTCACCGCTTGGAGTCTTTCTTACCATTTGTCTGGGGAGCCACATGACACAGCTCAGTTACCGTCACACTCCTTTCATTGTGGACATTTCTCCTCCTTATTTGAAACAACAAACTTCTTCATGGTTGTTATGGGTTGGAGTGGATTGCCCCCACCAAGTGTTTTAGAATCTGCCCCAAAGAGCAAATTCACCACTCAGAATTTGGAAGTAAAAGTAGGATAGAATAGAATAAACCAGGTTGGAAGAGACCTTCAAGATCATCAAGTCCAACCTGTCACTCAACACCATCTAACCAACTAACCCATGGCACCAAGCACTCTATCAAGTCTCTTGCTAAACACCTCCAGTGATGGTGACTCCACCACCTCCCTGGGCAGCACATTCCCATAGCCAATCTCTCTTGCTGGGAAGAACTTCTTCCTAACATCCAGCCTAAACCTCCCCTGGCACAGCTTGAGGCTGTGTCCTCTTGTTCTGGTGCTGGCTGCCTGGGAGAAGAGACCAACCCCCCCCTGGCTACAACCTCCCTTCAGGGAGTTGTAGAGAGCAAGAAGGTCTCCCCTGAGCTTCCTCTTCTCCAGGCTAAGCAACCCCAGCTCCCTCAGCCTCTCCTCCCAGGGCTGTGCTCCAGACCCCTCCCCAGCTTTCTTGCCCTTCTCTGGACACCTTCCAGCAGCTCAACATCTTTCTTGAGTTGAGGGGTCCAGAACTGGACACAGGACTCAAGGTGTGGTCTAACCAGTGCTGAGCACAGGGCAGGATGACCTCCCTGCTCCTGCTGGCCACACTGTTCCTGATGCAGGCCAGGATGCCATTGGCCTTCTTGGCTACCTGGACACACTGCTGGCTCCTGTTCAGCTGCTGTCAACCAGTACCCCCAGGTCCCTCTCTGCTTGGCTGCTCTCAGCCACTCTGACCCCAGCCTGTAGCACTGCCTGGGGTTGTTGCGGTCGATGTGTAGAACCTGGCACTTGGATGTGTTCAGTCTCCTGCCCTTGGCCTCTGCCCAGCCTGGCAAGGTTCCTCTGCAGAGCTCTCCTACCCTCTCACAGCTCAACTCCTGCCCCCAGCTTGCTGTCATCTGCACATTTACTGATGATGGACTCAATGTCCTCCTCCAGATCATCAATAAAGATATTGATCAGGATGGGGCCCAGCACTGCTCCCTGGGGGACACTACTGGTACCTGGCTGCCAGCTGGCTGTGGCACCATTCACCACCACTCTCTGGGCTCAGCCTCCAGCCAGCTCCTAACCCATCTCAGAGTGCTGCTGTCCAAGCCAGGGGCTGACAGCTTGGCCGGGAAGTGGAACTGTATTTACAAATGAAAATGCATTTAAAAGTATAAAAGGTAATAAACCTGTACTGAGTGCAGTGACATCCACATGCACAGCTTAACAGCAGCACAGCTCCCCCTACCCAGCTCTCACCATCACCTCCTGGGAACAAGGGGCCCCAGAGGGCTGTACAACCACACGCTCCCTCCTCACCCTTAGAGAAGCAAAAATCGAGAAGCCCAAGGTCAGAGGGAGAACAGCACAGCCTGACGCCCAAAGCAGAGCAGTGAGAGAGAGGGAGCAGACTTCTACTGCAAAATACAAGCTATTCCTCAGGCCAGTTGAGTGAGGTGGACTCATCATCATCATCATCATCATAGTGTGAACTCTGAGGAGTCCACCCTGCTCCTACTGCTCAAACTTCTGGAAACTTCTAGTTACAACTAAAACCTTAGTTCCAAACTGTAGGAATGGTCTCTCATGGGGTGTGGTTCAGGCAAGCAGAGCCCCTCAGGTGGCTCAGTTGGTAGAGCATCAGACCCTTAATGGGAAGGTCGTGAGTTCAAGCCTGCAGTGGGCAGTAGTGTCCTCCCTACTCTAGTCATGAGATCTGTGGTAACAGGTTGGACTTGATGATCTTTGAGGTCTCTTCCAACCTTAGGAATACTGAGTTGCTAACGTGCTAGATAAACTGTCACTTGGCAGCTTTCAGTCTGTAGATCCAAAGTTCTGTGCACATCCACAGGAAGAGTGGGAGCCACACTTCATTTTGCAGCCTGTTTGCAGCGCTCCCATTCTTGCAGCTCTCCATTCTGCTGTTAGAGCTTTAGTTACAGACACACTGAAATAAGTTACAGCTTTCTGCTTCTCTTACCAGGGCTGTGTTCATTAGGCAGTCCCTGAACTTTCAAATAGGTTTTGGTAGCCTTTAAATCAGCTTCTGTCCTAAACTGAAGAAGCCTGGGCAGTCCTTGCTAGCTTGGTTGTTGCTTTAGCACTGATCAAATTCTGCTGCTAATATTATCTTTGCCGTGATTACCATTAGGTAAAACTGCTAATGGTGACTACTAAAAGCTGCCTGTTGAGTTCAGTCGGTGATGTGTTGGTTAAGGAAGAGGGACCAAACCTGGCTGACCCTCTTAAATTGTTCCTCTTCCCTTCTGAAGGACATGGGGAAGTTTTCTCTGACGTATGAGGCCTCCATGACGCGCCTGTTCCGCGAGGGCAGGACTGAGACCGTCCGCTCCTGTACCGTGGAATCCACTCGCTTTGTCCGTGCCATGGAAGACCCAGCTGAGAGTGTAAGTTCGCAGGCATCCTGAGGGCTGATCAGCCCACTGCTGGGCAGAGCTTTCACAGTACAGCTGAGGAGGGAGCCCACTGCAATTGCAGGTTCTGCTAAGCTGTGAAAGGGATTTCCAGTTCTTCAGAGTCAAAAGCAATTCTGCCTGGAAAGAAGAGGATTTTGTTAAATAGGAATGTACTCAATTACAGCATCCAGGCCTGAGCAACCCCTGCAGGGCTGGAAGTTCCAATGGAAAAGGTCCCATAACTGAACATTGATATGGCACTTTCAGTACTGGGCCTCTGGGAAGAATGGAGCCCTCAGCTCAGTCCTGCTGTTTATTTTGAGTCATCTTTGGTCTGCACTGGCTGGGGTGGCGTGGCCAGTGTTGGGGGGTGGTGTGGCCAGTGCTGGACACCACTCCTGAGGTATGGATGGATTGGAGAGCATCTGCTGAAGAGAGCAAGGATTGTTAGGACTGTCTGAAGAGGATGTGTGAGGAGAGTTTGAACTTATTGATGCCTAGTCTAAAGAAGAGAGAGCAGTGTGGAAGAGAGAAGGAGCTGGGGTGTGCTAAAGGGGGTAAAAGCAGGTTGCAGAGCTGATACCTGAATACCCCTGCTGATACCTGAAATGAAGTCCCTGAGGGTGAGAAGGGTGAATGATCTGTTCTCCATGCCAAGAAGTGATGGACTTAAATATCAGGAAGAAAAACCACTAGGGAAACATTTTCTTCTAGTAAGGAGGGAACTGGTGAGAAGCCTGAACCTGATTGTTTTAGGGAGGTTTTTCACTTTGAAAATCTTTAGAAGCAGGTCCTTCAGCTAAGAGTTTCAGTTACCCAATCAATAGAAATGCAGGAGATGAACAGTTGATGCTATGAATAAATTTTACAGCAAGAAAAGGGATGCACAAAGAAACATTTTTGTCCCTCCTCTTTCTGAAAATTCTGTGTGTTAGACTCTCCCTGGACTTCTTCATGTGCTGCACTCAGAGCTGTGAACAGAGCAGTGCAAGTCTGGACCTCCAGCCATGTCAGCATGTCCTCCATGGCACAGCTACTGTACAGCTGCCCTGGCTAGAGAGGTTAATTTGGGCATAGTCCTGCTGTTAGCAGGAGCTGCTGCTACAGGTCTGCTGCACTTCCAGTTGTCTCCAATCCTGCTGAGATTTGCTTTTCTGTGTCTTGTTAAGAGTAGAAACTAAAGCCTCTAGAAACTCATGTGTGATGGTGTAGTAAGCTTGAGTTGTGGTAAGTTGTGTGATGCTGAAGTTAGATTACACCTCAGATACAACTGTTTCTGGGTGCACTGTTCACAGCAGGGTATGGCTGACCCCAGCTGATCCCTGAAATGAAGTCCCTGAGGGTGATGAGGGGTTGGTGTTAGCCACGTGCAGTGTCTTGTACTTAACCCTGATGTGCTCTAGGCTTGAGCCATTGCTGTGACTTGGTGACCACACTTCTGTCCTCAGCTCAGTTCTCTTAATTCTTTTTTCTGCCTCTTTTTTTTTCACTGTTAGAATGAGACTAAGCTCAAGCTCTTCCACCTTGCTGCTGCCAAACACCAGCACTTATATCGTCTCGCCATGACCGGTGCTGGCATCGACCGTCATCTCTTCTGCCTTTATGTTGTGTCCAAGTACCTTGCTGTAGACTCTCCTTTCCTCAAGGAAGTAAGTGACTGTCACTGATAACTATTAATGATGATAAGTAACCCTTTGTTTACTTAGTGCTTTGGGGTACCTGCTCACCTAAGAAAAAAGGTAAGAGCTTAGCTTGTGCTGCTCAACATCTGCTGGTAGAAGACAAGTTCAGTTTCCTTTTACTTTGTGTGTACAGAGAGTAGCAGCCCTGTAGCAAAGCCTGCTGAGAGCTGTAGAGCATAAGAAGAAGTTCTTTAGAGTGAGGGTGGTGAGACACTGGAACAGGATGCCCAGGTAGGCTGTGGCTGCCTCCTCCCTGGAGGTGCTGAAGGCCAGGCTGGATGAGGCCTTGAGCAACCTGGGCTGGTGGAAGGTGTCCCTGCCCATGGCAGGGGGCTGGAACTGGATGAGCTTTAAGGTCCTTTTCAACCACGCTATGGACCTAGGAATCTATGATTTAGTAATTAAGGACTGCAAGAAAGATACAGTCAGAGTTACCAAAAAATAGACTGGGTGCTTGTGGGTTTTACTTACTACTGAAGCAGTGCCACAGGGGCTCTGTGTGTTGTGTCAAGAATGTTCTCTTGCAGCTGTGACACAATCACAGAATGATAGAGTGTGAGGCTGGATCACCCAGTCCAGCCTTTCCAGGTGCTTGTGTAATTGAAATGAGCTGGCCCAGCTCTCAAGCTGAGCCTTGAAACTGTCCAAAATAGGGGAAACCACTGCTGCCCTTGAGAGATGATTCCAATTCCTAACTATTCTCATGGGGAAAAATTTTCTTCTGACAGTGTGTTTCAGAGACTCCTGGAGTGGCTGGGGTTGGAAGGGACCTTAAAGCCCATCTAGTCCCGTCCCCCTATATGGACACCTCCTTTCAGTGTGGAATAAAGAAGCTGTGTGCTGCAATTTGTTGTTCTAAATGCCCAGCATTAATGTCACTTTATTACTGAGGCAACTGCTTTATTGCTTAAACTACATTTTATAAGAGCAATTGTATCACACTTGTATCACTCCTGATTAATTAAAGCTGTGTTCATGCTTGCCTCCAAATGAAGCCACTCACACCTGTCTGCTTGCCCTCCTGCATGTGGGTAGCAGCACATCAAGAATGAAAGCACTTTGCACAGCTTCTGCAGACAGCCAAGGTGCACCTGTGTTCTCAGGGGCTTTACAAGCTTCCAGCTGCCTGTAGTACCTTAGCAGGATTTAAATTCTTCTGTTAATGATCTTGTTGTTCTAAGACCTGTTCTGCAGAATTCACCAGTTCTGAAAGGGCCTTTCTGATGAAAGGGTTTTTATTCTCTTTCAGCAATTGACATCACGACCTCCAGTGTCAGTATTTTGCCTATCAAGAGCAAGTGTAGCTCTTTGTTCTAACTTTCTTAACTGCTGATGCCATTGAAGTGGGAACTAGCATGACCCTTAGTACTGCATCACAGAATCACAAAATGTTAGGGGTTGGCTCTGGAAATCATCAAGTGCCCACCCCACTGCCAGAGCAGGACCACCTAGGACAGAGGTTGCACACAGAACACATCCAGATGGGGCTTGAAAGTCTCCAGAGAAGGAGACTCCACAACCTCTCTGGGCAGCCTGCTCCAGGCCTCTAGCACCCTCACACCAGAGAAGTGTCTCCTCCTGTTGAGGTGGAACCTCCTGGGTTCCAGCTTGTACCCTTTGTTCCTTGTCCTATCGCTGAGTACCACTGAAAGAAGCCTGGCCCCTTCCTGACACCCAGACATTGATCAGATCCCCTCTCCTTCTTCTCCAGAACAGACAGCCCCAGGTCTTTCTTCATAGCAGAGATGTTCAAGTCCCCCAGTCCTCATAGCTTCTGCTGGACTGTCTCCAGCAGATCCTTGTCTCTCTTGGACTGTGGAGCCCAGCCCAGCACTGGGCAGACCAGCTGTGGTCTCACCAGGGCAGAGTAATTACTGAGGAATTGCTGAGTGCTTTCAATCTTTACTAGTTGTGAGCAAGCTGTAAGTTTTTAAGCACTGCCTGATACTGGTTTGTATTTCTTCCATATCTTATAAAGGTTTTGTCAGAGCCTTGGAGGCTATCAACGAGTCAGACTCCACAGCAGTACATTGATCTAAAGAAGAACCCTGAGATGTTGGCCTGTGGTGGAGGCTTTGGGCCGGTATGTTTGCTAAAGGACACCCAGCTTCAGTTTGAATGTTGCCAGTCTAGACATTGCTAATCTGTCACACCTGGATGCTGCCCAGCAGAGGTGCCACACCTGCTGTAACTGCATGCATTGGCTGCTGCCCAGCAGAGGTGCCACACCTGCTTTAACTGCGTGCACTGGCTGCTGCCCAGCAGAGGTGCCACGCCTGCTTTAACTGCATGCATTGGCTGCTGCCCAGCAGAGGTGCCACACCTGCTTTAACTGCATGCATTGGCTGCTGCCCAGCAGAGGTGCCACGCCTGCTTTAACTGCATGCATTGGCTGCTGCCCAGCAGAGGTGCCCCACCTGCTTTAACTGCATGCATTGGCTGCTGCCCAGCAGAGATGCCACACCTGCTTTAACTGCATGCACTGGCTGCTGCCCAGCAGAGGTGCCACACCTGCTTTAACTGCATGCACTGGATGCTGCCCAGCAGAGGTGCCACACCTGCTTTAACTGCATGCATTGGCTGCTGCCCAGCAGAGATGCCACACCTGCTTTAACTGCATGCACTGGATGCTGCCCAGCAGAGGTGCCACACCTGCTTTAACTGCATGCACTGGCTGCTGCCCAGCAGAGGTGCCACACCTGCTTTAACTGCATGCACTGGCTGCTGCCCAGCAGAGGTGCCACACCTGCTTTAACTGCATGCATTGGATGCTGCCCAGCAGAGGTGCCCCACCTGCTTTAACTGCATGCACTGGATGCTGCCCAGCAGAGGTGCCACACCTGCTTTAACTGCATGCATTGGATGCTGCCCAGCAGAGGTGCCCCACCTGCTTTAACTGCATGCACTGGATGCTGCCCAGCAGAGGTGCCACACCTGCTTTAACTGCATGCACTGGCTGCTGCCCAGCAGAGGTGCCACACGTGCTTTAACTGCATGCACTGGATGCTGCCCAGCAGAGGTGCCACACGTGCTTTAACTGCATGCACTGGATGCTGCCCAGCAGAGGTGCCACACCTGCTTTAACTGCATGCACTGGATGCTGCCCAGCAGAGGTGCCCCACCTGCTTTAACTGCATGCACTGGATGCTGCCCAGCAGAGGTGCCACACCTGCTTTAACTGCATGCACTGGATGCTGCCCAGCAGAGGTGCCACACCTGCTTTAACTGCATGCATTGGCTGCTGCCCAGCAGAGGTGCCACACCTGCTTTAACTGCATGCACTGGATGCTGCCCAGCAGAGGTGCCACACCTGCTTTAACTGCATGCATTGGATGCTGCCCAGCAGAGGTGCCCCACCTGCTTTAACTGCATGCACTGGATGCTGCCCAGCAGAGGTGCCACACCTGCTTTAACTGCATGCACTGGATGCTGCCCAGCAGAGGTGCCACACCTGCTTTAACTGCATGCACTGGATGCTGCCCAGCAGAGGTGCCACACCTGCTTTAACTGCATGCATTGGATGCTGCCCAGCAGAGGTGCCCCTCCTGCTTTAACTGCATGCACTGGATGCTGCCCAGCAGAGGTGCCACACCTGCTTTAACTGCATGCACTGGCTGCTGCCCAGCAGAGGTGCCACACCTGCTTTAACTGCATGCATTGGCTGCTGCCCAGCAGAGGTGCCACACGTGCTTTAACTGCATGCACTGGATGCTGCCCAGCAGAGGTGCCACACCTGCTTTAACTGCATGCATTGGATGCTGCCAAGCAGAGGTGCCACACCTGCTTTAACTGCATGCACTGGATGCTGCCAAGCAGAGGTGCCACACCTGCTTTAACTGCATGCATTGGCTGCTGCCCAGCAGAGGTGCCACACCTGCTTTAACTGCATGCATTGGCTGCTGCCCAGCAGAGGTGCCACACGTGCTTTAACTGCATGCACTGGATGCTGCCCAGCAGAGGTGCCACACCTGCTTTAACTGCATGCATTGGATGCTGCCAAGCAGAGGTGCCACACCTGCTTTAACTGCATGCACTGGCTGCTGCCCAGCAGAGGTGCCACACCTGCTTTAACTGCATGCACTGGATGCTGCCCAGCAGAGGTGCCACACCTGCTTTAACTGCATGCCTGATTCTTCTCAGGAAGAATCAAGGTGGCTCAGGTCAGGTGGCTCAGACCCCCCTGCAGCACCTTTTGCTCCTGTTGCACCAGCAGAATGTGTTATCCTGTGGGAGATTCAGATTTGCCATGGGTGGAACAGGGCTCCACGACAGAGCCCTCTGCTCTCACATGCATGTGCCCAGGGCTGCAGTGCAGCAGGCTGCAGTTAGCAATATGAAATGCCTTGATGCTTAAACCAGCTGCTCAGGTTGGGAATGTGCACAGGTAATTCTGCTTGAGCATTCTTTGTCCTTCCTGCTTACTTAAGGAATGTGTTTGTGTTTGCCTCCAAATGAAGCTACTCAGCATTCTGCTTGTCCCTCTCCCCACGAGTAGTGGCTAAGTCAAGAATAAACCCACTTCCTATCAACTCTGAAGACAGCAGTGTATTGGTAGGGATCTTGACAAGCTGCTGCCTTGCTTCAGTGCTTTTCTGGGATTTGAGCATGGCTGTTGACAGTGATCTTGGGAAGCAGACTTTGTGGGGCTGTGGTGAATCTGTTTCCCAAAAGCATGAACAATCAGTGCCACCTAGGAACGAGGGTGAGAGGTGCAGTGTCTCTTGGGGGTTATTCTTGTAGTTTATATTTCAGCTTTCAGGAGTTCTTGAAGCTGGAATGAGCTCAAAGTGCAGTCTCAAGGAAACCCATCAATGGCAGTGCTCTTCCATCAGAAACTGACTTGCTGCAGTCTGAAGTCAGAGTTTAAAGCTGTCCAAAAGCTGTGGTGTGGCGGTAAAACAGGGAGTGGTGGCAGCAACCTCTAGCACTGTTGCCTCTGGTTTGGGCTGGTGCTGCATTCATTGCTCCCTTCCTTGCTCTTTTTCTCATCCCTTTTATTTCCCTCCTTTAGCTCTCTGCCTTTCTGAGTAACCCTGCTTCACGTTCCCCTTCCTTGTAACTTCTCCTATCCTGGACCTGTGTTTTAGTTTGCTGAAGTAGCCCAGTTCAGTCCCTCAGGCTTTCCATGTGCTTGCTGGTTTGGGGGAGTTCTTCAGGCCTCTGTGGAGTGCAGCTCTGTAGCACTAATGGGGAGAAGAGTGCTAGGCTGCTCAGTAGCAGTGGCAGCAAAAAGCTTTTTAGGTCATAAACCCTAGAGTTAGGAAAGAGAGGCAGGAGTGTGGCAGCAGGGTGGTGTGTCTTTATCAGGCATGCTTGAAATGTGACATCAGACTGAAACTTGGAACTGCTGCTGCTGCTGAAACTGGCCCAGAGCTCTGCTCATGGTGTGGGTGTTCAGAGCTGTGTCTCTGCTATAGGGTTAGGTGGCTTTGCCTCTGGGCAGGTTTCCACAGTACAAGGCTATGTGCTCTGGGTTTGTTTACACCTGCAGAGTGATCACAAGGGACAGGTTGTTCAGGTGTACACCTGAGCTGGTTTATTCCTGTCTGCTGAGGCTCTGCAGATAGCTGCTTAGGACCAGACCTTGACAGGACAATGTCCTTGCACAAGGCTTCTTGTTTTAGAGTGTTAAAGCTGGGAGGCACCAGAGACAGCTGTCCAGAGCATGGTAATTCTGTGCACTGCAGATGAGCCAAGAAACATTTCCTTAAGTGGGATCAGTTTCCATCAGTAGTTCCCTAGGTGTGGAAGCTTGAAATTTGCTCCAGGAGGAATTGCAGCTGCTTGTGGAACCTGTGTAGTAAGAGTTATGTAATGATAAGGTAATGTGGGCATGGAAGGGAAAAGAAGAAATTTAGGCTTGTGTTTGTCTTCATTCTTTCCCTAGGTGGCTGATGATGGTTATGGTGTTTCTTACATTATCCTGGGTGACAATTCCTTCCAGTTCCATGTCTCCAGCAAAATCTCTTGTTCTGAGACGGTAAGAGCCGGTCCTGTCCTGTGCCTTTGTGAAGGCCTTCTCTTACCTGCTAGCAAAACTCTTCTACTCAGCATCTGAAAGCAATGAGTAGGATGTGCTGTGGACAGCTCTAATGCAGGTTTGCTTTCCCACCAGAGGCTGTTTGGTTGGGTTTTGTATCTGTACATCTGTAACAGCTTATGAACCAAGGGAACCATCTCCTATTTCACTTCTGCTTTCAAGCAGAAAGTGAGCTGTGGCCCAGGGTGGTCTTTATGCCTCTAGTTGCCTGGAGGATGAGTGTCTCTTGGGGGTCAGTGCAGTTTGGCTTGCAGATGTAAAGAGTAAAATGGATACTGCCTACTCTTTTAAATCGTCTTAGTTCAATTACTACTGAAAAAACCCTGGCCCATAAATTAGAGTCCTGTTTCTCAAGCACAGATCAATCATATTTATTAGACTAACATCCATCAGAATGTGGTAGATGTCATCTATTCCCTGTCCTGCTCTTGTGGAGGCCTGCTTTGAGGGAGCTTCAGTTCCCCCATCCCCTGCAGCTGCTGAGTCTGTGCAGTAGTAAAGAGCTGAAGTAGCTTTCCTGTTTTGACCTTCCCTTGCCCGAGAGCTCTCAGTGCCTTTGGTTAATCATTAAAGATGGAGAAATCCAAATTTGTTTTTTCAGGGTTCAAAATGTTCTTCAGGTGCCTGTTGGCTTGCACTTCAAATTCCCCTCTGTTTTTTCCTTAGTAGTCCAGTCAAAGGTCTATGCAGGAAAGCAGCAGTTGTGTGTGGCCTTGGTACGAGCGGGGCCTTTGCACTGGGTCCTGTACTGCAGCTGATCACCTCTGTGAGCTTCATTTCCTCCTGCCACTCAGAACAGACAGAACAAGGCCAGGGTTTGCACACACTTAGGTCATTTTGATTCTTCACTTTAAAAACTTCCTGTGATTTTTGGATGCAAATGATTCAGAATTCTGGTAGGAGCTCACATACAAAAGGTTTTTCTGCTCTTCTGGGTCATTCGTTCTGAACATTCTGCTGCTTTCTGAAGATTGGCTTTGCAGAATCTTGTGCAATAAACACCAAACCTCAGCTGCTTTAAAGTAACAGAGAGCTGTAGGTGCCTGATTGCAAAAGAGAAGGATATCAGTTCTCTCTGTAGGAAAGTAAATGTGTAAGCATAGAAGCACAGAACTGTTTGGATTGGAAAAGGCCTCTGAGCTCATCCAGTCCAACCAGCAGCCCAGCCCCACCATGGGCACCAAACCCTGGCCCCAGGTGCCATGGCCACAGGTTTCTTGAACACTTCCAGGCATGCAGGCTCCACCACCTCCCTGGGCAGCTTCTGCCAATCCCCAACCACTCTGGCAGCAAAGACATTTTTCCTCCTCTCCAACCCAAGCCTCCCCTGGCACAATTCCAGGCCAGTTCCTCTCCTTCTATCCCCTGGCTCTGGGGAGCAGAGCCCAACCCCCAGCTCCCTGCAGCCTCCTCTCAGGGAGCTGCAGAGAGCAATGAGGTCTCCTTTCAGCCTCCTACAGACTAAACTCCCCCAGCTCCCTCAGCTGCTCCTCCCCAGCCCTGTTCTCCAGACCCTTCCCGAGCTTGCTTGCCCTTCTCTGACCCTGCTGCAGGCC
This sequence comes from Melanerpes formicivorus, assembly GCF_026170545.1. Lineage (NCBI taxonomy): Eukaryota > Metazoa > Chordata > Aves > Piciformes > Picidae > Melanerpes > Melanerpes formicivorus. Next base: position 428,447 of record NW_027142455.1, read on the forward strand.
TCAGAGTCCTCCTTGCAGTAATGAAGAAATCATTGTTCAGTAGCAGCATGAACCAGGATTCGTTTGTACAGCATTCAAGTTCTTGTGTTTTAGATTTCCCATTTTATGGTGCAGTTCAGGCTCTAATTCTGCAAGCTCCCAACTGACCACCTGTGAGAGGTTCCTCCTTTAGCTGCCTGTCAGCACCAGTCTTGGGTTTTCTGTTCCTTTTGTTTCCCCAGGATTCTCACCGGTTCGGATGCAACATCCGCAAGGCCATGACTGACATCGTGGCCTTGTTCACCCTCAGCAAGAACTGCACCAAGTGATTGGCCAGGAGCCTCCTCTGGACAGAAGGGGAATTCTTCTGCACAGCCAGTGTGAGCAAGGTTTGTCAGACAGCAGCTGGAGAAGAAACCGAGTCACCACCTTCGTGATCACCTAGCACAGCCTTAGCAGTGCAGCCAATAGTTCTTGCTTCTTGATTCTTTGTTTCAGTAGTTTGGAAAAGTTTCTTTCCACAGTGGGAAACTTGGGAACTCTTTGTCTGTAGGGAGAAAGTGTGGAACCACTGCATGAAGTCCTGCCTGGCTGAAGTCCTGCATTTTGCTTTTCACTTCTGTACTCCTGCCCTTTTGGAGTTTTGATTGTTTGTTGGTTTGTGTTTTCTTTTTGTACTTCACATTAAGGCTCCTTCTGCCCCAGGACCCAAGGGACAAAGAACCACTGCCTGGAATAGCTGGGAAGAGTTGATTTGCTTTGTGTTCATAGCAGAGTGTTTCAGTCTCTCTTGCTGCTTTGTGTCAGTGAGGGGCAAAACCTGTGCCTCTTCCACTTCATAGTTTTGGGGCTCAGGGTTTTGGTGTCTTTGGGCATTTTGGCTGGTTGGTTTGGGTGGGGTTTCTGTGGTTGGCTTTGTTTGTTTGATTGATTTCCCCCTCCCCCAAGTTAATTTCTGTAAAATATGTTTTTTAAAACCTAAGCCAGAGGAACACAGCAAGGAGCAGTGGGAAGTGCTGCTTTGGGTGGCACAATGTGCACTTAATTAGCCAGATGTGCACTCAGCTAGCACAGCGTGCACTGAACTCACGGGTCGGCCACATCCAGCTTTGTCTCCATGCAAACAGACCTGTGCTCACCTGAGGGCCTTCCAAAGAGGAGGATCCCAAACCCAGACAGGAAAAGGTTATGCTGAGAGCTGGTTTTACACTGTTGCAGTGGTGAAGAAGGTGGAGTAGCAGTAAGGCAGAGGTAGTTTTCAAAGTGTAAGATGGTGGTGGCCTAAGTAGGCCTGAAGGTGTTACCATGTGGTGCAGTTTTAAGGCTCTTCAAAAAAGGAAGGCTTTTAAGCCTTGTGTAGGGTTTAAAGCTCTGGTGAAGTGCTCCCACCTGAAATAGCAAAGGTGAGTGCCCATCAAATACAGAAGGAACTTTGCTTCCCACATGCAGACTCCTGTGTGTGTTTTGGTGCATGATGGTGCTGGTGGCTTGAGGTCAGAGTTTCTGGGCCCCAGGGGATGTCATACCAGTTCAATGCAACCTGTTGCACAGGGAGGCTGCCTGCAGGAGCTGCTCAGCTGCAGTTTGCCTATTGCAGCCTTGGAGAACCACTGCTACACTGCAGCCATCTGCAGAAGGCTAAACTTGGAGCTGTGCAAAGTAACTCCAGAATGGGACAAGCCTGGCCTTCCCAAAGCCCTCCTGGGAGATGCTTGTGGTCTGGAGGGAGGGGAAAGCTGTTTTGCCTGAAAAGAGGAAGATGTTTCCAAGTGCAGAAATAAAATGGTTACCACAAAATGAAGCAGCTTTGTACCTGATGCTTCTCTCCCCCATGCTCCAGAGGTGTGGTTTGTTTGACACCTTGCAGTGCACTCTTAGCTCAACTGTTTGTATTTCTGTCTAATTATTTGATGTTTAAATGTGAGGTACGTGGCATTTACTGACACAGTGACTGCTGCTCCAGAGCTCTGCTGGCTTCAAGAGGCCTTTGGGGTTAATCTACAACTCACCAGACTTTGAATGTTTTCTGGCCAGTATTTCTGACCTCTCTGCCTCTTGGTGTTGGCTTTGTTGTGTTGTGTTCTTCACTCTAGCTGTTAGCACACCAGTACAGATGGGTGTTTGAGGTGGGGGAACCTCAGAGAGCCCACATCCATACTTAAACAAATGCTTGCTTACATAAATGCAGAAACCCTTGCAAGGACTTGGCCAGAGACACGGAGTCACAGGTGGTAGGAGTTGGAAGGGACCTCCAGAGATCATCCACTAGGGCAGGTCACACAGGAACCTGGACCTGCAGGCACTCATTGTTAGGCTACAGTGTGTGGGAAAGGACCCTCTGGAATGAGCCTTCCCAAACTTCTGTACCATTTCCTTTTAGAGCTGCAGAAGTTAAAGCCCTGTCCTGTTTTACTGACCCTTGACCACTCTTTGCTTCAATTAACATTAGGACAGATGAGCTCGGAGGAGTTTCTGTAGTCAGACAAACACCACCAAGAAAAACACGATAACAAAAGGGCAAAAAGTAAAGGAAGAGCAAAGACTTTGGACTTGCCTCTCAGGTGGACAAGGTGGTGTGAGTCTCGTTGTAGTTCGTGGCAGTGATCAATGCAAGTCCCATTCCCAGTGAGTCCAGCTGGCACAGAGAGCTGGGGGCCACTGGCAGTGTTCTCAGCAGTTTGTGGTGTTGAATGTGGCGTTCACAGATCTGCTTTCCATTGGTTTCATTTGGGGTAGGTCAGCAGTCCTGAGCAGCTGAGGTTTGCTTCCATTTCCTTGCCAGTGTCAATGGCTTGTAAATAAAGTCTGCCTTTTGTTTAGGATGTAAATGTTAGGAATGCAGAGGGAAAGTAGGCTGTTAATAAAGAATTAATTTAAGTCTGGGTGTTCAGTGTTGTGTACATACAGCCAAGCTGCCTGCTTTGTTCTGCTCAAAAGCCATAGGAATGAAACTGCAATTTTCTAGACCTAGATGAAGCTCCTCGTGAGGGTGAGCTTTATCCTAAGGGAAGCTGCTCATACTCCAGAGAGACTCATCTGCTACTAAGGCCTTAAAGCACTCTTTGTTTTTCCCTCTCCCTTCAATCTAAGTGATTTGAGCCCTTGAGGAGATGGTAAAAGGAAGATTGATTGATCCTAAATGAAACCTGTGCGTTGAACAGCAGTGTGGAGTGGGTGGGATTCCCCAAACCTTTCAGTCATTTCATGCTGGAAGTTGGGAGAGCAGGAGGTGCATTGAGAGGCTAACTCCATTCCAAACCAAATATCCTTCTAAGGGTTCTGGTTTTTGAGGGACTCAGGAAGTGTTGCCTGGTCTTGACAACGATGGCTCTAAGCCAGCCTTGGTACCACTTGTCTGCTCCTACTAAGTAGATTAATTTAAGCTTTCTGGTTTTATCCTCTAAGGTTGATTTTGTACATCCACAACTTTGTGTCTTTTCTACCCTCTTCTGTCACTTCAAACAATGAAATAAAGTTTCTCAATGACCACTACTTGCTTATGCTGTGTCACGTTTGGGGTTGTTTCTTGCCTCTCCTTCCCAGCTGCCTTGCTGCTGTTTCTGGCCTTGTGGAACCACTGCCCTCAAAGCCAGGTAGGAGCAGCAGCAGCAGAGTGCTCAGTGCAGCACTGGCCTGGAGCAGTCTTGCTTCTTAAGGAACTCTTGTCCAGGGTCAGGAGAAAGGAGAAGCCACATGGCTTTTAAATGAGATTCCAGTAACTGCTGGAATATTTCTGTGCAGCAGTGGCCTTGACAGGGACCAACCTGCAGAAGCTTAATGGGAAGGCAGTGGAGAAGCAGTTGAGGTACAGATAGCTGACACTGTGAAAAGGATCTTTGCTCTATCTGAAGATTCCTGGCACCTGAAAACTCCAATTGCTTTAGCACTGGGGAGTACCTTGGGTGCTTAAAGGGTTTTGTTGTCATTCTATTTTGTTTTACTCTTTAAAGGTTAAAAAAACCCAAACCCTAAGCACCCAAACCAAACACACACAAACCCTGTGCAAGGCCTACAAACCAGTTTTGTGCCACAGACCATTTTCAGTCCTTTGCCTTACTGTTTTTCCTGGGTCGTGGAAGCACAGAATTGTTTGGGTTGGAAAAGGCCTCTGAGCACATCCAGTCCAGCCAGCAGCTCAGCCCCACCATGGCCACCAAACTTTGGCCCCAGGTGCCATGGCCACACCTTCTTGAACACCTCCAGGGCTGGGGACACCTCCCTGGGCAGCCTCTGCCAGGTCCTGACCACTTTGCCACCAAAGACATTTTTCCTCCTCTCCAACCTAAGCCTTCCTGGCACAATTTCAGGCCAGTTCCTCTCCTTCAGTCACTTGAGGCTGGGGAGCAGAGCCCAACCTCACTACAGCCTCAGTTTCTGCTGTCTTTGATCTTCGGTGGTCATCAGTAGTGGCCTGGTAGGTCTGGAATGTTCTCTGAGCTCTCTTTGGCTGCCTCTGTGAGAAGGGAAAGGTTTGCACAGGCAGTTGGAGGAAGGGCACAAAGAGCAGAAGCTGGAAGCAGCTATCTCACAGAACTGCAGAATGGCTGAGGGTGGAAGGGACCTCTGGAGGTCATCTGTCCTGTGGCCCAGGGGATTTCTGAGTATCTCAAAGGATGGAGACTCTACACCTCCCTGGGCAAGCTGTGGCAGTGCTCATTGAATGCTACAGAGAAAAGGAGTTCGCTGACATTCAGAGGGAAAGGTGCCGGTTCCAGTCGGTGCTGTTTGCCTCTGGCACTGCAGACAGGTCACAGATCAGAGGATGTTAGGGGTTGGAAGGGACCTCTGGAGATCATTGAGTCCACCCCACCTGCCAGAGCAAGGCCATAGAATCCAGCACAGGTCACACAGGAACGCATCCAGACGAGCCTTGGAAGTCTCCAGACAAGATGACTCCAGAAGTGCTCTGGGCAGCCTGCGCCAAGCGCTGTGACTCTCACAGTGAGGAAGTTCATCTGCCAGTTCTCTCAGGACCCGTGGCTGGAGCTCATTCTTTTTGTGTCCCTTTCTTGGAGCCTCTCCAGTGTGTCCCTGTGTGCCCAGACTGAGGAGCCCAGCCCTGGCCACAGTGCTGCCAGTGTGGTTTTATCAGTGCTGGGCAGTGCTGCCACCTGGGCTGGGTGCCAGGGCCCTGCTCAAACTGAAGACAGTTTTCAAGGGAGCCCCCATGGGTGTTCCAGGGCTGCTCCCCGCAGGCTAGAGGTGAGCAGCCGCTGCTCCCCATGCCCCATGGGAAGGGGAACCACTCAGGGCAGGGGCAGGGGAAAGGCTCAGGCTGTGCTTTGCCCTTCTGCCCATCAAAGCAGCACAGTGATGTGGGGCAAGCAGGGAGGGTAGCTCCTGGGGAGGTCTTGCCCCACAGCTGCCCCTGGGCTGGCAGTGGTTGGTTCACGTGAGTCAGAGATACCTGAGCCTTTAGGGGTCTGCCACTGCCTGGTGCAGGCTGGGGGATGTGGGTAGAGGTCTCTCTCCATATTAGCTGGGTCTAAGTCTGGAGCAGGGGTGATGAGAGGACCAGAAGGGCTTGGCCAGGGCCTGTTGAGTGGTGGCCTTGTGCTGCTCTGGGTGGAGGTGCTTGGGCCCTGCAGTCTCTGCAGCTGGCAGTGGTGATGTGGAAAGCAGAGGTGAGGGTTGGCCCCTAACTGACACAAGATGTCTGGGAAGGAGGTTGACTTGCTGGAACGAGTCCAGAGAAGAGCAACAAAGTTGGTGAGGGGTTTGGAACACAAGCCCTATGAGGAGAGGCTGAGGGAGCTGGGGCTGCTTAGCCTGGAGAAGAGGAGGCTCAGGGGTGACCTTATTGCCCTCTACAACTACCTGAAGGGAGGTTGTAGACAGGCTGATGATGGTCTCTTCTCCCAGGCACCCAGTACCAGAACAAGAGGACACAGTCTCAGGCTGTGCCAGGGGAGGTTCAGGTTGGATGTTAGGAAGAAGTTCTACACAGAGAGAGTGATTGCCCATTGGAATGGGCTGCCCAGGGAGGTGGTGGAGTCACCGTCATTGGAGGTGTTCAGGAGGAGACTTGCTGGGGTGCTTGGTGCCATGGGTTAGCTGTTTGGGTGGGTTGGATTGGTTGATGGGTTGGACACGATGATCTTGAAGGTCTCTTCCAACCTGGTTTGGTTTATTCTAATATTCTAACAAAGATGACAGTATCATTCGAGCTGAGTGTGCTGGGGCACACCTGGTTGGTTGGGGTTTTTTCCTTCTGGTAACTACTAAAAGCCAAGTGGCAAAATTCTGCTTTGTGTCTGACTGCTGCTGTTTAAAAGCTGTAAGGCTCTGCTCTGGTGGTAGATCCAGCTGGCTTGTGCTGGCATGCTGCCCTCTGCTTCCCAGGGACTCGTGGAAAGGTATCGGTTCCAGGCCTGCAATTTGCTGTAGGCAGGATCCAGAGCCCCAGGAGCCCTGCTGGTGCTGGTTCTGCCGCCCTCTCAATCTTGCTCAGTTAAGATTGTTTCGTTCACTTTTAGATAGAAAAAATGTTCAGAAGAATACTGAAACTGAAAGCTTAAATATCTTCAACCAGATACAGAGACATGAGCCAGCAAAGCCACGTCACCTCGTCCATGACTACGACAGTTGAGCATTCCTGGTGCTTAGGGATGTGGTTTGGTGCTGGCCCTGCAGTGCTGGGGCGAGGGTTGGACTGGAAGAGCTTGGAGAGCTCTGCCACAGTATCACTTAGGCTGGAAAGGACCTCGAGGATCATCGAGTCCAACCTATCAACACAGACCCCATGCCTAGACCATGGCACCAAGTGCCACGTCCAATCTCCTCTTGAACACCTCCAGGGTCGATGACTCCACCACCTCCCTGGGCAACCCATTCCAATGGTCAATGACTCGCTCGGTGAAGAACTTCCTCCTCACCTCGAGTCTAAACCTCCCCTGGCACAGCTTGAGACTGTGTCCTCTTGTTCTGGTGCTGGTTGCCTGGGAGAAGAGGCCAACCCCTTCCTGGCTACAACCACCCTTCAGGTAGTTGTAGAGGGCAATGAGGTCACCCCTGAGCCTCCTCTTCTCCAGGCTAAACAACCCCAGCTCCCTCAGCCTCTCCTTACAGGGCTGTGTTCAAGGCCTCTCCCCAGCCTTGTTGCTCTTCTCTGGACACCTTCAAGTGTTTCGATGTCCTTCTGAAACTGAGGAGCCCAGAACTGGACACAGGACTCAAGGTGCAACCTAACCAAAGCAGAGTACAGGGGCACTATGACCTCCCTGCTCCTGCTGGCCACACTATTCCTAATGCAGGCCAGGATGCTATTGGCCCTCCTGGCCACCTGGGCACACTGCTGGCTCGTATTCAGGTGGCTGTCGATCAGCATCCCCAGGTCCCTCTCTGTTTGGGAGCTCTCCAGCCACTCCAACCCCAGCCTATAGCTCTGCATGGGATTGCCGTAGCCAAAGTGCAGCACCTGGCACTTGGACTTGTTGAATGCCATCCCATTGGACTCTGCCCATCTGTCCAGTCGGTCGAGGTCCCTCTGCAGAGCCTTTCTACCCTCTAACTGACTAACATCTGCCCCTAACTTTGTGTCATCTGCAAACTTGCTGATGACTGACTCTACCCCTTCATCCAGATCATTGATGAATATGTTGAAGAGGACAGGGCCCAGCACTGATCCCTGGGGGACACCACTGGTGACTGGCCTCCAGCTGGATGTGGCACCATTCACCACCACTCTCTGGGCTCAGCCTCCAGCCAGTTCCTAACCCAGCACAGAGTGTAATGGTCCAATCCACGGGCTGACAGCTTAGCCAGCAGTTTGCTGTGGGGGATGGTGTCAAAGGCCTTGCTGAAGTCTAGGCAGACCACATCCACAGCCTGCCCCACATCCACCAGGCAGTCACCTGATCATAGAAAGAGATCAGGTTGGAGAGGCAGGACCTGCCCCTCCTAAATCCATGCTGGTTGGACCTGAGCCCTTGGCCATCCTTCAGGTGTGCAGTGATTGCCCCCAGGATAATCTGCTCCATCACTTTCCCTGGCACTGAGCTCAGGCTGCCAGGCCTGGAGTTTCCAGGTTCCTCCATCCGACCCTTCTTGTGGATGGGGACCACGTTGGCCAGTTTCCAAATGCCAAATGGATGGATTCTGTGATTCTCTGTGTGATTACCTGATACAAGATCACTAAGAGACAGTGGATTTGTAACTGAAATACTTAGTCAATAGTCCAATGAGTGCTGAAAAGCCTGATCTGGAAACTGCAGTAATGAACAATCCGACAGCAGCAGCACTGCTGGCTGCTCAGAACAGGCACTGGAGCACTGTGACTGTGGGAGATGCTTTGTGCTCCCTGAGAACTGAGACTGGGAAAACAGGCATGGAATCACACAGTGGGCTGGGCTGGAAGAGACCTCCAGAGCTCATCCAACCCAAGCCCTGCACTCAGCAGGGACATCCTCCCCTGGAGCAGGCTGCCCAGAGCCCTCTCCAGCCTCCCCTGGAACAGCTCCAGGGATGGAGCCTCAGCCACCTCCCTGGGCAGCCTGCTGCAGTGTTCCAGCAGCCTCCTGGGGCAGAACTTGTTCCTCACATCCAATCTCCATCTGCTCTGCTCTGCTCTGAAGCCATTGCCCCTGGGCCTGTCCCTGCAGGCCTTTGGGCACAGTCTCTCTGCAGCCTTCTTGTAGCCCCTTCAGGTCCTGGCAGGCTGCTCTGAGGTCTGCCTGGAGCCTTCTCCTCTCCAGGCTGAACACCTCCAGCTTCCTCAGCCTGTCCCCATACCAGAGCTTCTCCAACTCCCTGAGCATCTTTATGGCCTCCTTTGGACCCTCTCCATCAGGTCCAGGTCTCTCTTGTGCTAAGGGCTCCATATCTGGCCCCAGCCCTGCAGGTGAGGTCTCCCCAGAGCAGAGCAGTGGGGCAGGATCCTCTCTCCAGCTCTGGCCACACTGCTTTGGCTGCAGCCCAGGCTGCCCTTGGCCTTCTGTGCTGCCAGTGCCCATTGCTGGCTCCTGGCCAGCTTCTCCCCCCCAGCACCCCAAAGTCCTTTTCCTCAGGGCTGTTTTCTATCAGCTCCTCCCCCTGCCTGTCCTGATGGTGAGAATTCTTCCCAGACCCAGGTGCAAGACCCTGCACTTGCTCTTGTTGAACCTCATGAGGTAAATGTTGAAGTACATCTGTCCAAGTGTTGAATGTCTGAACTGGGATTGGTTCTAAGTGGCAGCATGTGGAAGGTTCTTTCAAGCACTCTCCTGTCTGATCTGCTGACAGAAGAGAGGGAAATTCAAATGCTGGTCTGCAGGTTTCCTACACTGCTGCATAGTAGAGGAACATAGAATAATACCAGGCTTTGTCACCTCTTGTTGGCCCAAGTCTAGCAGGGTCCTGTTGACCAATTCTGGTCAGGCCAGTTAGGGAGGGAGCATCTCCTAAAGCCAGCCTGAATGCAAACTGCCTGGTGGAGCTCTACCACTATGAAGAAGTTCTTCAGTAGGAGGGTGGTGAAACACTGGAACAAGTTGGCCAGAGAGGCCGTGAGTGCCTCCTCCCTGGGGGGTGTTTAAAGCCTGGTTAGCTGAGGCCTTGGCCACCTGCTCAGTGTGTGTCCTTTCAGCTACCCCTTCTAGAAAGGAACAGAGCTGTGGCTGCCAATCCACTTAGCATTAGCATTCCCTGCCTATGGAGAGAGTGTGGGGGGAGGTTATTCTCTGACAGCTTTGGAAGGCCTTTGCTGAATTAGAGGAAGCTCTGCTTTGTTTTTGACCCTGAGGGGAATGTAGACACCTTGTAACTGAAGGAGAGAAGCTGGGCAGAATTTGGTTGGATGTGTTAAAATATTCTTTTGTCCTTTTGACCTATTGTATGTCTTAATTACAGGCATGCCAGCAGCAAATGACCAATGGAGATGTGCCCCCTGTGCCCGCTGATAGACTAGAGAGCTCTGCTGGAGGACCTGATAAAGGTCTTTGCCTGCTTGCAGCTGGTCCTGGAAGCTATGCCCGAGGCAAATCTGCCACCTGCACAAAATCTACATTATTACAAGAGAGTTCTTTGCAACTGGATTTTTCTGGAGGTGAATTTCTCAGATACCATTTGCTAGATAAGCACAAGACAGTCTAAAGAAATCCAGATCCTGGACAAAAGAGATCTCTGAAAATCCCTGGGCTGTTGTACCCAGGTCTTTCAAAGCTATCTGTTCAGAGTCTTAGCACAAGGAAGGGCTCCAGCTGGAGCTGTGGCTTTTGTGAAGGTGAGAGTGCAAAAGGCAAATGGCACCACAGCTCTGCCAGAAGGCACAGGAATTGATCACTGCAGCAAAAGCTCAATTTGGATCACCCTGCTGTGTATTTGTTATAACTGAGTCACAGAAGCACAGAATCCATTTGGTTTGCAGAGCCCTCCAAGCTCATCCAGCACTGCAGGCACCAGACCATGGCCCTGAGCACCAGGCCCACAGCTGCTGGAACACCCCCAGGCATGGGGACTCCAGCACTGCCCTGGGCAGCCTCTGCCAAGGGCTCAGATCCCTTCCAGGGCAGAAAGATTTCCTCCTCTCCAGCCTCAGCCTCCCCTGGGGCAGCTTGCAACCATCTCCTCTGCTCCTGTCCCTTGGCACCAAGGAGCAGAGGCTGCCCCCTCCTCACTCCAACCTCCCTGCAGGGAGCTGCAGAGAGCAAGGAGCTCTCCCTCAGCCTCCTCTGCTCCAGCCTCAACCCCCCCAGCTCCCTCAGCCCTCCTCTAGCCCAGGGGCTCCAGGCCCTTCTCCAGCTTCCTTTCCAGATGGTAGAGAAGCTTCACAGACTCACAGAATCCCAGAATGGTAGGGGTTGGAAGGAACCTCCAAAGATCCTCCAGTGCAACTCCCCTACAAACAAAACCACCCAAACCAACCAAAACCAAACCAACCAAACCCCAGCAACGTGGAGATGACTAAATAGGAGAGAAAAGCCTTGCTCTAAACCCACAAGTAAATGAAACATGAACACTTGCAATGAGATGCTGTGGTTAGGGCACTGCCCCAGGCTGAGCCAGCTGTTGCTCTCTCAGGCAGCACTTGGAGCGCCAGGAATCTGTCACCTGGGCTGAGCAGCTACAGTGTTAGAGCTCAGCAGCTGCTTCCAAAATGAAATGAACATTAGAGGACAAAAAGCAAGCATCCCCACGCACAATGACCCACTAGAGAGAGCCCAGCCTGCAATATGAAATTTGACAAGGCAGGTGGTGCTCCAATGACAACCTCTGCTTAGAAGCAGAGCTGCTTAGCTGCCAGCTGCTGGTTAGTCACTTGCTGCAGGTTATCTGCCAGTGGGAAGGAGGAGCTCAAATCTGTAAGCTGCTGTGGCACACCAGAACTAAAACCATTTCATCCAGCTGCTGAGAATCACAACCACCACAATCATCAGTCAGGATTCTGCCCCTTGGCTTTGCTCTGATGAGACCTCACCTCCAATGCTGCCTCCAAGTCTGGTGTCCCCAGCAGAAGACGAATACACTAGACTAGACTAGACCAGACCAGACTAGACTAGACCAGACTAGACCAGACTAGACCAGACCAGACTAGACTAGGCTGGGGTCAGAGTGGCTGGAGAGCAGCCAGGCAGAGAGGGACCTGGGGGTGCTGGTTGATGGTAGGATGAACATGAGCCTGCAGTGTGCCCAGGGGGCCAAGAGGGCCAAGGGCATCCTGGCCTGCATCAGGAACAGTGTGGCCAGCAGGAGCAGGGAGCTCATTCTGCCCCTGTACACTGCACTGGTTAGGCCACACCTCGAGTACTGTGTCCAGTTCTGGGCCCCTCAGTTTAGGAAGGAGGTTGACTTGCTGGAACGAGTCCAGAGAAGAGCAACGAAGTTGGTGAGGGGCTTGGAACACAGCCCTGTGAGGAGAGGCTGAGGGAGCTGGGGTTGCTTAGCCTGGAGAGGAGGAGACTCAGGGGTGACCTTATTGCTCTCTACAACTACCTGAAGGGGGGTTGTAAACAGGCAGAGGTTGGTCTCTTCTCCCAGGCAACCAGCACCAGAACAAGAGGACACAGTCTCAGGCTGCGTCAGGGGAAGTTCAGGCTGGAGGTCAGGAGGAAGTTTTACACAGAGGGAGTGATTGCCCATTGGAATGTGCTGCCTGGGGAGGTGGTGGAGTCACCGTCACTGGAGGTGTTCAGGAGGAGACTTGACAGGGTGCTTGGTGCCATGGGTTAGTTGATTGGGTGGTGTTGGGTGATAGGTTGGACGTGATGATCTTGAAGTTCTCTTCCAGCTTGGTTTATTCTATTCTATTCTAGACCAGACCAGACTAGACTAGACTAAGATTAACCAGGTTGGAAAAGACCTTTGAGATCATCGAGTCCCAACACCATCTGATCAACTAAACCATGGCACCAAGGGCCTCATCCAGGCTCTTCCTAAACACCTCCAGTGATGGTGACTCCACCACCTCCCTGGGCAGCACATTCCAATGGCCAATCACTCCCTCTGGGAAGAACTTCTTCCTAACATCCAGCCTAAACCTGCCCTGGCACAGCTTCAGACTGTGTCCTCTTGTTCTGGTGCTGGCTGCCTGGGAGAAGAGACCAACCTCTGCCTGTCTACAACCTCCCTTCAGGGAGCTGGAGAGAGCAATGAGGTCTCCCCTGAGCCTCCTCTTCTCCAGGCTAAGCAACCCCAGCTCCCTCAGCCTCTCCTCACAGGGCTGTGCTCCAGACCCCTCCCCAGCTTTGTTGCCCTTCTCTGGACACCTTCCAGCAGCTCAACCTCTTTCTTGAGCTGAGGGGTCCAGAACTGGACACAGGACTCAAGGTGTGGCCTAAGCAGTGCTGAGCACAGGGCAGGATGACCTCCCTGCTCCTGCTGGCCACACTGTTCCTGATGCAGGCCAGGATGCCATTGGCCTTCTTGGCCACCTGGGTACACTGCAGGCTCATGTTCAGCTGCTGTCAACCAGTACCCCCAGGTCCCTCTCTGCCTGGCTGCTCTCAGCCACTCTGCCCCCAGCCTGTAGCACTGCCTGGGGTTGCTGTGGCCAATGTTCAGAACCTGGCACTTGGATGTGTTCAATCTCCTGCCCTTGGGCTCTGCCCATCTGCCCAGCCTGTCCAGGTCCCTCTGCAGAGCCTCTCTGCCCTCTAACAGATCAACTCCTGCCCCCAGCTTGCTGTCATCTGCACATTTACTGATGATGGACTCAATGCCCTCCTCCAGATCATCAATGAAGATATTTATCAGGATGGGGCCCAGCACTGCTCCCTGGGGCACACCACTGGTGCCTGGCTGCCAGCTGGCTGTGGCACCATTCACCACCACTCTCTGGGCTCAGCCTCCAGCCAGTTCCTAACCCAGCTCAGAGTGCTGCTGTCCAAGCCAGGGGCTGACAGCTTGGCCAGCAGTTTGCTGTGGGGGACAGTGTCAAAGGCCTTGCTGAAGTCCAGGCAGACCACATCCACAGCCTGCCCCAAAGCCACCAGGTGGACCAGAAGGATACAGAGCTGCTGGAGAGAGTCCAGAGGAAGCCAGAAGGATGATCCAAGGGCTGGAGCAGCTCTGCTGAGAAGGCTGAGAAGAGATGGCTCCAGGGGCACCTTAGAGCTGCCTTCCAGTACCTGAAGGGTACAGTGAGACTTTTCCTGAGGGTGTCTGGAGGCAGGGCAAGGGGCAATGGTTTGAAGCTGAGGCAGAGCAGGGTTAAACTGGAACTGAGGAAGTTCTTCAGTGTGATGGTACTGAGAATCTGGCACAGGCTGCCCAGGGAGGCTGTGGCTGCCTCCTGCCTGAAGGTGTTGAAAGCCAGGCTGGATGAGGCCTTGAGCAACCTGGGCTGGTGGAAGGTGTCCCTGCCCATGGCAGGGGGTTGGAGCTGATGATCCCTGAGGTCCCTTCCAGCTGGAGCTCTTCTATGATTCTCTGTGCAGCTACAAGTGTTGATGTTCTGAGGCTGCAGGAGGGGGAGATGAGCCGAAGCTAGGGGGATCTGTCAGCACCTGGTATTTTGCCACACAACTGAAGGTTTCTAGTCTCAGCAATGTGCCCTGCCTGTACAGAATGTTTCTGGCGTTCAAATCCCTCTCCGCACACAGCACGCCGAGCACTGGCATCGGCGACCACCTGCGCTGCTCCCGGCTGGCCGCCAGGTGTCGCTGCCACTCCAGGAGCGCCGCGGGCAGCCCTCCCTTGCGCTCCCCTCGCAGAGCCGGGCGAGCGACTGGGATGGAAGGGACCTGAACGGACCTTCAGAGGTCGTCTAGTCCAGCCCTCCTGCAGTCAGCAGGGACATCCCCAACCAGAGCAGGTTGCTCAGAGTCCCATCAAGCCTGATGTGAACTTGAAATGCCAGCAGTTTCTGAGTGGTTTCTGAGGTTCTGAAGGGAATGGAGTCACCCAGCTCATCTGAGCAGCAACGAAGGATCTGAGGGTAGTTTAGATGAGGTGGCTGAGAGGGAACCTCATTGCTCTCTACAGCTCCCTGAAAGGAGGCTGCAGTGAGGTGGGGGTTAGGATCTGCTCCCCAGTCTCGGGTAATGGGAGAGGAAATTGCCTGAAATTGAGCCAGGGGAGGGTGGGTTGGAGCTTAGGAAAGGTTTCTTTGCTGCAAGAGTAGTCACAGCCCTCCCAGGGGGGTGGTAAAGTCCCCATCCCTGGAGGTGTTCAAGAACACTGTGGCCATGGCACCTGAGGCCAAGGTCTGGTGGCCATGGCGGTGTTAGGTCAATGGTTCGACTCAGTGATCTTGGAGAAATTTCCCAACTCAAACATTTCTGTGATTCTATACATTTAAATGAGTATCTCTTCACCTAAAGGTAGCTTCTTGTCAGTGGTGAAAACAAAGCCCTTCAGCACAAACACTGTGACCAACACCAACAGGTGCTGAGCGTGAGCACCTCCAGATATGAAGCCTGCTCACGTGCACCCACCAAAAACCACCAGAAGAGTGAACCAGGCAGGTGTTCTGTAACAGCAGGGGAGAAGCAGCTGAAGGGGAGTGTGCTGGAAAAGATTGTAATGAGTCCTTGACTTGAGCTGTGTCTGGTTTCTGTTATCTTCAGAGCAAGTAGAACAATTAGGTCTAGAATTAAATCTAAGGTTTCTAGGGACTAATCTCTTCAACTTTTGAATTAAGCTGGGCTTGGGCCTCCATTTGGCTTGTTTTTTTCTTTCTCTAGATGGGAAGGAAATAAGTACAGGCATAAATACAGCTGGACAGGCTGCAAAGGCAGTGTAGGTGAGTCTCATGAGGATCAACAAGAGCAAGCGCAGGGTTCTGCTGCTGGGTTGGAGAAGCCCCTCACTACCAATACTTCAACATTTACCTCATGAGGTTCAACAAGAGCAAGGGCAGGGTCCTGCCCCTGGGTCTGGGAACAATTCTCACCATCAGGACAGGCTGGGGGAGGAGCTGATAGAAAGCAACCCTGAAGAAAAGGACTTGGGGGGTGCTGGAGGGAAGAAGCTGGCCAGGAGGCAGCAATGGGCACTGGCAGCACAGAAGGCCAAGGGCAGCCTGGGCTGCAGCCAAAGAAGTGTGGCCAGAGCTGGAGAGAGGATCCTGCCCCTCTGCTCTGCTCTGCTCTGGGGAGACCTCACCTGCAGGGCTGGGGCCAGATAGGGAGCCCTTAGCACAAGAGAGACCTGGACCTGATGGAGAGGGTCCAAAGGAGGCCATAAAGATGATCAGGGGGGTTGGAGAAGCTCTGGTATGGGGACAGGCTGAGGAAGCTGGAAGTGTTCAGCCTGGAGAGGAGAAGGCTCCAGGCAGACCTCAGAGCAGCCTGCTAGGGCCTGAAGGGGCTACAAGAAGGCTGCAGAGAGACTGTGCCCAAAGGCCTGCAGGGACAGGCACAGTGGCAATGGCTTCAAAGCAGAGCAGAGCAGATGGAGATTGGATGTGAGGAACAACTTCTGCAGCAGGAGGCTGCAACAGGTTGCCCAGGGGTTGAGGCTCCATCCCTGGAGCTATTCCAGGTGAGGCTGGAGAGGGCTCTGGGCAGCCTGCTCCAGTGGAGGATGTCCCTGCTGAGTGCAGCAGGGTGGAATGGATGAGCTTTGGAGCCCCCCTTCCAGCCCAGAGCACTATGTGACTCTGTAAACTAGATCCTTTTCCTGCACAGCCCAGGGTGCTCAGGTAGCATAGAATCACAGAATTGTCAGGGCTGGAAGGGAGCTCAAGGATCAGCCAGCTCCAACCCCCTGCCATGGGCAGGGACACCTCACACCACAGCAGGTTGCTCACAGCCACAGCCAGCCTGGCTGCAAACACCTCCAGGCATGAGGCTTCCACCACCTCCCTGGGCAGCCTGTGCCAGGCTCTCACCACCCTCCTGGGGAACAACTTCTTCCTCACAGCCAATCTCAATCTCCCCACTTCCAGTTCTGCTCCATCCCCCTGCAGTGGTTTGAGCCTTAACTGAGAGTTAAAAGCTCAAATGGGGAAAAGGCTGAGAATCTCTTCCCCACTTCCCCCCCCTCCTCCCTCCAAACAGGGAGAGGGAAAAAAAAAGGGTAAGGAGCAAATCCACTAAGCAACAATCTGGAGTCAGCTTGGAAGTAGAGAGGCAAAGAATTTTTCTTAAAACTATATATATATATGGCAATAACAGGAAAAGTTCACAAGGGCAAGGAGCAAGAGTGGATGGGAAGGGGACAGAAAAGAATAATACAAAACCAGTCTCTCTCTGAGGAGGTGCAGAGGCAGCAGGGAGAAGGATCAGGTCCCGGCCACGTGGCTGAGGAGCAGAAGGGCAGCTGCAGTAGCTCTCATCCAGCAGAGGCAGGAGCCAAAAAGGAGCTCCAACAGCTATGATGTCCTGCTTTTTCTACCCTAGCTGGGCAGGGAGGGGGAAGTGGAACAGACTCAGCTTTCCCAGGGGAAACACCCTGCAGGGAGGGTAAAGTACAAGCAAGCCTCCCCCCTGCTTGCTTCTTTTGTTTGCAGAAAGAGGCCTTAACCCACCACACACCCCCCAGTCCTATCCCTCCCTGACAGCCTCCAAAGTCCCTCCCCAGCTTGCTTGCAGCCCCCTGCAGATCCTGGAAGGCCACCAGAAGGTCTCCCTGGCACCTTCTCCTCTCCAGCCTGCACAACCCCCAACTCTCTCAGGCTGTCTCCAGGGCAGAGAAGCTCCAGCCCTCTGCTCCTCCTCCTGGCCCTGCTCTGGACACCTTCCAGCACCTCCAGATCCTTCCTGGCACAGAGGCTCCAGGACTGGACTCAGAGCTCCAGCTCTCTCTCCTCCCAGGCAACCAGCACCGGAACAAGGGGACACAGTCTCAAGCTGTGCCAGGGGAGGTTTAGGCTCGAGGTGAGGAGGAAGTTCTTCACCAAGTGAGTCATTGTCATTGGAACGGGTTGCCCAGGGAGGTGGTGGAGTCATCGACCCTGGAGGTGTTCAGGAGGGGATTTGATGTGGCACTTGGTGCCATGGTCTAGGCATGGGGGCCTGTGTTGATAGGTTGGACTCGATGATCCTCGAGGTCCTTTCCAACCTAAGTTATACTGTGAGACTGTGATACTGTGGTCTCAGCAGAGTGGAGCAGAGGGGCAGAATCCCCTCCCTGGCCCTGCTGGCCACACTTCTGCTGCTGCAGCCCAGGCTCTGCTTGGCTCTCTGGGCTGCAAGTGCTCCCTGCTGGCTCCTGCTGAGCTTCTCCTCCCCCAGCACCCCCAAGGCCTTTTCTCCAGGGCTGCTCTGCAGCCAGTCCCTGCCCAGCCTATAGCAGTGCCTGGGGTTGCCCTGCCCCAGCTGCAGGACCTTGCCCTTGGCCTTGTTGAAGCTCCTGAGTTTGTCCTGGGCCCAGCTCTGCAGC